>NW_008681901.1:166289-180893 GCF_000695815.1 Acanthisitta chloris
TCATCCAATTTTTTGAAAAGACAGGTAAATAAAGACTTCTGTGCTCAAATACTGCACAGCATCATAAAAATACCTGATTTCAAGCATTACATCTGGAAGACTGGAAAAGGCCAAGATGACTTTCCATTTCATGTACTGCTACACTATCAAGGCTTCCACTTGCAAGTCTCCAGTAACAGTCCCCTCCCCCTCCCTTTCCTCAATATAGAAATCTGCCCTAAAAACAGAGGTTACAGACATCATTAAGTACCTCCTGAGAATGTATTCAGTCAGAAAGCAATTTCTGAGGTTTGTAACTATCGAGTATCTAAGTTGCTCATAGTAATAAAAGAAGCAAGAGCTTCCTTTAGGGCACAACACAGCACAGTTTGCCTTGCCTTGTTTATTGAGTTCATCTGGGTACCTATGAAATCCCACTGCTGATTTTCATGAGTTCTTACAAAAAAGGCTCCATTGCCCTTTCTCATAAAAGATGAAATACCACATTGAATTTATTTTCTTTAATAAACTGAGTTCTGAATAAGCTCAACAGAAGGAAAAGTCTGAACTGAACTTGTCGTGAGTAGTATGGAAAAAACATGATCTATTCTGACTTTGTTCTTCACATTTATATATACAGTTACATTGTGGAGAGATAACTAGCTTTGTTTTCAAGAACATGTCAATATTTACATTACAGAACTAACTAAATCAGGCCACGTGCCTTACAAAAAAGGTATTAATCTTCAATGTCAATGCTGACGATAAACCTGCTTCAAGTATTTTAAAGCAATTACTTGCTGCCGCTGCCCCTGCAATTTCTCTAGTTCTTTCTTCAGCTCCTCTGAATACCATCTCTCCTCCTAGGCGGGGAAATAATAACAACAAAAAAAAAAAAAAAAGGGGAGATGGGAAGAGAGAACTATAAATGTGGTTGCTTAAGACAGCTTGCAATTTGAAACAAAGAACCAAGTGCAAGTAAAATACATTTCCAACCTTCAGTGAAGCTTGCAAGTCTTGGACTTCTTGTCGGAGCAGTGATACTTCATCTCTGAATAAATATATCCACAGAGTGGAGAAAATGAATACGCAGAGGTTATATTTTGTCAATTACATACAGGTTATAATGTGTGTTAAGCAGCTGGACCGATAGCCATGTGCTACATAGATATAATTTACACAATTTTAACTAGTTACTTTTAGATTTTTTTGAAACTTGGAACAAACCAGATTAATATCACAGTATATATCACTTAAGAAATGCTAAATATATTAACTGAATAAGTAAAGAAATAGATATGAACAAAAGCCTCATGAAAACAGAATTTGAACGTAAATTTAAATCAGTGCATCAGCTCAATCACATGACTTCAGAATGGCAGAGCTGTGCATTGGAACATTTAACTGGTTTGCATGCATTTTTACAAGAAGGACATGTTTATTCTCCTCCACTTCCCATATCATGTAAAGGAATATTGCTAAGCGACAGCATGCTGTCTTACTCCTTCTGAAATATGTAGGTTCATAATTTTTCATCCACACAGCAATTAGGTATGCCTCACAGACACACTCACTTAATGGTCTGAATATTTAAAGCCTTAGAGTTTTAAACTCTCAAATTTCATGCTCAAGCCTCCAGCCATGCAAGAACACAAGATCCAAGGCTACAACTGTTCCTAACTGATTCACACAGCACCCTTCAAAAGCACAGGTCTCCTTACAGATTTGCACAACTACACACACAAGGATAATGTTGTATTACTGAGATACAGCCACTCCAAATCTAAAACACATAGATCACTAAAATAATGCAAAAATACTCTTTCTTATTGTTTGTACAGTGGCAACACTAAGGAGTACACAAAATATATGTGTGTGGGTGTCAGTGCAAACAAATTCTCTCAGTCTTATACCATACAATTTTATTGCTGCTGTGCTGCATTATCCCCTCCTCCACCGAAGTTGTTTTAAATTATCTCATACCAAAGCAAGCTATTCCTTAACTAAACTGCTAAGGAATAGATTGAATTTACATTAACATATTAACAGCAGGTCAGGGTCATCAAGTAGCAAGTGAAACACATGCACTTGAACCAGTGAAGCAAGAACTCCAAGGTGGACCAATTTTAATGACAAAACAGAAATGGGATATTAGGAGATTTCTTTTTTTCAGGGGAAAATTTTCTGTTATGTACACATTGTTCTGCCTGTGTGAGACATTCCCTGGAGGTTTGCAAATCCAACTCTACTGAGGCAGGTGTAGCTGTAATCCAAAACCCATACGTTGGTTGTCAGTGGAGAAGAGGGAGCAGCTTTCTCATCAGTACAACTAAGTAAATCAGCTAATATTCATATCTAAGATTATAAACAAAATCTCAGGCACGTGAAACAGTTAACTGCATTGAAGCTGGGCTGAACATATACCAGATCTGCAATACCAAAGCGTTTAAAATGCTCTGGTCTTCATCGTAGATAAAAGGTTTTGAGCTGTATAAAACTATTTGTAGTAGAGGGGAAGAAGGGGGGGCGGAGAAGGGAAATAAAGAATTTGTAATGTAAGGATCCTTCTACAGTAGTTGCTGTGATATACCCAACAAAATTTTGCTTGACAGTTTTAGGATGAAACCTAAATTCAGTTTAAGTGATCAGTGGTAAATGGGTGCAGGGGTAAAAATGTGCAAGGGATGACTGTAGACACTGTAACTTTGTTTTTCTTTTTGCCATCCAAATCCTCACAAAATCTCCTTTTCTGCTACGGGTGTTACAATCCCTTCCTCCTCTCAGCACATCTGAGCCTACCATCTGGTAAATCCTTAGTACCTTTTCCTTATGCTCCATTCTGTTCCCCACCTGTAATGCCAGTGTCTCCATCCTAGCACTGAGTACTGACAGCTTTGCTTAATCACACTGGGGAGAGTTCCATGACTTACTCTTGGCACTTAATCACAGTAGTTTATTCAGGGCTGGGAGGAAGAGGACACTAAGTAATTCATAGTACCTAACTTTCTCTATTGACTAAATAAAGAATTTCACCTCCAATCTTGGTCCTATGAATTACACGTAAGCTTCACTCATGGAGAGCTAATGGACTGGCTCCCTGCTGCAGGCTGCAGTATTTTTTTAATATGGTATCCCAAGTCTTGGAAAAATATGTTTATGTTAAATGAGAGTTTTCTCAAGCAAGCATGCAACTGAGAAGCATTAAGGAATGCCACACGAATAGGAAAAATAACTCATGTGTTACACAATGGCTCTCACCAGACACCCTTCATTCCATCAAACCTCCCTGACCTTGTCCATTTTTTCAATTATACGAGAGAAAACAAAACCACTTGTCCTTAAACTGTCAAGAGCCAGGAAAAAAATAAATAAATTTCATTAGCCAACATCTGGTTGACATTGGAAACTTGCAAGCATAAAAATAAGCATTTCATAAACTATATAAACAACATAGTTATGACCAATAATTCCCCCATGTGAATGCTATTATTCTACTAAAGTATCACCTCAGGTCTAAGTTGTATTACTCCAAAAAGACTCCAATCAGACAAAGAAGAAATATTTATTCCTGAAAAAAAATGTACATATTGGAAACTCAATATAACTTCACTAGTACCCTACCACTTTATCCTATATAAAGCCCTAATTTTGATTGCTTTTGTTGCAGCAGCTGAGAGAAGGCAGCTGACCACAAGAAAGGAGCCATCCATGCATGAAGACAAGACCTGTGCTAGTGCTGGCTCCTACTGGCTTGCCAGGTCTGCACAATACTGGGGAGATATGGATCTGCATTTGAACAACTGCTACCACACTCTTTTGTTACCAAAGAACCACCCTCCCTTGACTTAGTTGCATAAATATATGCATTACTTTCAATGTAATTATTTATCATTTTGGGTCACATTTCTGCTAGTGACAAAACATTTGAACCGTCTACTTCCAAGCATCAACAGAAACCATGGGGCTGTGAGTTGTGCTGCTCACTCTGACCCTGCTGTGTACAAACCAAAATGACATAACAGCATCAAGGACTGTCACTTACAACAGTGCAAAACAAGCACTGAACAGAAAAAGAACTAGCAAGAAGCAAAAGGAAACCTATGTCAATTTTACCCCTGAGGAAAACCTTCCCAAACCAATACAGGCAGACTACTCAGTTAAACATTTCTAGAGAAAGTTTTACATTATCAGTTCCTGCTACATACTCCTGCTCTCAAATATAAAACAACCTGATATGCTTTCTAGGGATGTACTTAACAATACAGTTTTGACCAAACAGTTAGATAAAATAAATTAGAGAAGATTTCTAAAGGTCAGCATGGAGTTTCTGAAACACAGAAGGAGAATGAATGGCATAGAAACTTCTCAGATTTGCAAATAACTGGGTAATATGGGAACCTATTTAGGCAAATACTGATCTTTTAATTACCCAATAAGTACCCTAACTACCCAGGGACAAAATCGGGTTTCTTCTCTATCTTTAGGGTTGTCCTCCCCAGCCTCAAATGATATTTCAGCTCTATGTTGGAAATTAGAAGGAACCTATATTTTTTTCTGCCACACTCATAAAAATCATTCCAGTCTGTAATATTGTGTTGTCAGCTGTATCAGAAGATGGTGACTTAATTAATAAACATGTGTATCTGATGCTCATTTTTTGTCAGATCAGTATCAGATAACGTTAGTTTCAAGCTGCTTTTTAATTCTAGTTGGAAACGGGACATGAACATTTAATTACTTGACTACATAACTAAGTGTTCAAATTAATGCAACCTTCAGTGTAATGAGAAGCAGCTCAACACTGACACAAAAGCACATGCACAAATGAGTACTGTTTCACCTTTCTGGTGACAGATGACCTTCCCCTCCATGAGTTGAATCAATGCCAGAATTATGAACAGCTTCATAGTGCTTGAACAGCTCCTCAGCTGATCCATGAGACTTCATACAGAGAGGACAAATAAAGCCCTATTATAAAAAGGAAAAGAAAAACAAGTTAGAAAAAAAAGAAAAAGAGGTGAGATGCAATTTTTCTTCCATCTTTTTGCACATAATTATAAATTTTGTTTGCACATGTAATCATTTCATGCTCTGATAACAGTTTTGGTAATTAAAAAGTTAGAAAATACCTACAAAAGTCATATTCCATTATTCAGTGAAGCTTTTCACCCAACAGCATTACATACTAGCAACAAAACCTTTATTCAGAAAAATAAGAAGTCATTTCAGAAGGACTGCTCTGCAATTTCTTCCCCCTCAACAAAACTATTTTCCATACAACTTTTCATAAAATCACATTCTTCTTCCAAGGAGAAGGTAATATTTGGAGTATGGCCTTTAAAAAGAAGATAAAAAACCCCACTCTAAGGCACAGTTATTCACATACCTACTACCACCACATTGAAGCTACCTAGTTTAATATGGGCTGGAAGACTGAGTACAACTTTTTGTCTTGCATATAACTAATTAGTAGATGCAATTCAGATAAATACCACCTCAAGAAAATCAGATCTCTACAGCCTTAAAAATCAGAAATCATACATTTTCTTTCCAGCTTACCAGAGTGGAAATCTAGCAAAGCAATGCCTTTGTTCTACCCATTAGTCCACAGAAAAATGAAAACAGTGTCATGTTTCTCTTCATGTGTCTCTAAGCATTTGAGAGCATCCAAGCCACCACTCATCAGATGTACCATCCACACCGTTTTTTGCAACTTATTACACCGGGTTTTAACCACTGGACTTTATACTAGTTCCTCACTCATTTGGTTATCATGCCAACTCCGAGCCCAATTCCCATTTGCACTACAGCCCATATGCAACATGGTAGCACCATTGAGATGTTTCAGAGTGAGAGGAAAAACATTTAGTCTCCCATTAGAGACTCTCTGCCATTCCAAATAGTGCAAAGACCTCATGCCTGGTCCCTGTTTCTTTGATTCTTTTCAAATATGCACTTGTACATTTATATGTTATCCTTAAGTCTCTCATGCCAGTATGAATTGCACTGCACTACAGTACTAAACCAAGGCTCTCCAGCATCCAAGATGAGAGTGCTCCTGTGTGATTATGGCACTTCACCTAACACAGGTTGCCATGTGATTTCTGAAGGATGTAGGAAGAGTTTGACACTCCTTTTCTGCTCTGAACTTTGCATTTGGATGTTAATAGACAAGCCACAAAACTTTCAATATTAGCACAAAGTGAACATACTGAATGTGTATGTTGATAACCACAATAATACTCATTTTTTAACTCGACATTCATAGTATTTTGTTTCACTAGTCACTAAGAATTCAACAGTCAAGCACTTACATGGATTTAACCCAGGAAAACTATCATGTCCAGCTACTCAAACATGGCCAGAGCTCCAGAGCACTGAACAGGGACTTCATAACCACTATTATTTACTTAGTGTTTCAGAAATTAATTACAAAATACAGTTGCTTGTCAAGTCCACCACATATTGTATTGAAGACTAATTTTGGCACAACCAGACCAAAGAAAACAGTATACTCCTTCCTAAGCAGACAACAGGCATTTACCCTTAACAATCATTTATTTATTTGCAGAGTTCACCAGCACAGTTTTAGTCCAGATTAAACTGAGTTAACTCATACATAGATATATGTGCCAAAATGGCTACAGAAAATTTGTTCATCTACTACATTCCCAGCAATGGTTATCTGATACAATTAGTATATGATGCCAGAGACAGTCGCTCTTAGCAAAAGAACCAGATGAAATTTCCTGGCATACACCAATGAACCATATACCAACAGCAGGGGCCAAAAAATAAGGAACTGTTTTTTCCTAGCAGGTGAAAGCAGTCAGTCTCATACAATGCCAGTGCAACAGCATCCTTTTAGGATGAAACACTACCAAGTGGTTCTTGGTGCTGTGTTTAGTTTCCCAGTGCTGGGAAGGTCTGCTGTTCACAGAGAAAAGCAAATGTTCCTCATAGCACCAGTATGTGTATCTAGAAAGAACAAGTGGAGAAAATTGCTTTGGTCTCTCCTTCCTTTTGCCTTTCATTTCTTTTCATTTAAACAACAAAATCTGGTTCTTTGCTTGGTTTTTCTGTTGGGTTGTTTGGTTGGGTTTTTTTGGCAGGGGGGTGGTTTTATTGTGGTTGTGGTTTATTCTGTAGAAAGAAGAGCCCCAGAGAAAAGGAAAGAATAGATTACATATGTAATTAGCCCGAGGGGACAGTAATCATTCATCTCAATTATTAGGCAAAGTCAGCCAAGATTTCCCAGGCAGGCAGGCAGGCAGATCTGGAGGCAAGGGCTGCAAGGACACAGGGCCAGAAGCAGAGCAGAGCTGCCAAGCCAAGGGAATGTGCTGCAGTTGAGGCTCTCCATGGTGGATGGCAGCTCTGGGGAAGCAGACGTGCTGTCACCAGCGGTGGGGGGAAGCATGGACAAAACCTCCTCCTCTTCGTGGTAGAAACTGCCTTCCTCTCACACAGGCAGGAATGAAGAGTGCATCACCCTCTCCACCAGCACTGCCGTGACCATAGCTGACCTCAGTTTTAGAGGACCTGGCACAGCTGTTACAGCTGTCACACACACCCTTAATCTAACACAGTGTTTTCTAGAGGTCTGACATACAAGCTCTAACAGAGTAAGGTGTCACCCTCCAGCAGTGGGGCATCCTTGCCACAGAAAATGTCATCTGTCCTGCACAGAGATGGGGTGGACAGGAACACCAGCTCCTACAGCTGCAGGCGACACTGCTCACACAACAGAGCCTTAAAGCGCACGAACCCAGGAAGGACCCAGCTGCACCTCACAGGCTAATAATATTCAGTGTCAACTCTGATACCAGCAGCACTAATTCAGCTCTCTTCAGAGTAAAAAAATCAGAATTATCAGGATCATCCTGGGCACCAGGCAGTAACAAGCAGAAGTGTAAAGTTTTCCTGGGCTTGCAACTATCAGCTTCAGGTGACAATCTTGCTTGGGAAAGTGGGTTGGTGGCTCTCTCGTTTTATCTCTTTAAAAAAAAATAATTAAATACAGCCATAAAAATATCGCCCAGTATTATCTTGAGATGAGCTTTGAAAAGATGTGCAAAAGTGTATTTTAATATTCTAAAGACAAATGTGTGAGAAGGAAGAGGGGAAGAAATCTGATGGTCTGAGATGATTCAAGCTTGCAAATATTTCTGTCCGTTTGCAGAACTTTATATCCAGTGCAATACATTCCTACATCAGGACCATGCCTGTCCTGGATGAAGAGGAGACTGCACAGCCAGAACCATGCCACATAATACTGGGCATCACTACCTGGGGGAGGAGCTGATGTGTCCATTCTAGTAAGCCTGCACTTGGATCCCCTAACCTACAGACTCCAGAGGAAGCAAGTATGAGAGCAATGTATCTTGCATTTTGGTAGGTTTCCTTTTAACACACACTTAAGAATTATTCTGCCTAAAGCACAGCCACAAAGTAATAGGCATTTCATAATCTTCTTTTAATAAAAGCAAAGACATCACTTACAGCCCCTTCAGTGCTGTACCATCACTCATAATTCCCTAACTGATGACTTTAGTTGGGCTTTATCTTTCACTTAACACAGGGAGAAATGAGCCTAAAAGATGTTAAATGATGATTACTTGCATTTTGTTTTTATCAAGAGAGACTCTTTCTCCCCAGGAAATGACAATTTGTTGAATTCAAAGATTTTTGCAGATGCCTGTCAGTTAACAGAAAACAAAAATAAAACCAAAACCACCACAAGCACTAGTTTTTCTCAGAAAGAGTTCTTAAGATCACCACTGAATTTCTGAAGAAATACAGAGCAGAAGCAGTAAAAAAGGAGTTCAAACCAAAAACCCATATAAGTGCACAAACAAGCTACTAGGAGTCAGCACACAAGTTAAAGCTCAAAATAGCCCCTGGCCCAGTGGTCAAGGCATTCCAGTGAGAATGAGTGAGACGCTGTACTGCAAATCCCAATTTTCTGATCCCAAGGGAGATGTTTCTCTTTCAGGTGGATGCTTGTGAGCCCGGATGCCTAGCATCAAGGGCCACCACAGCACCATGCTGTTCGCAGTGGGACAGGCCTTCCTCAGTGCAAAGGCTCCAAAACACACCAGTTTCACTCAGACCAGAACACAAATCGCTACACAGAGGTTTTGGAGGGAAGCATCTTGCCTCAGCTTGAGTTATAATGCCAAATTTCACCAAAGATATCAGACTCTGTGGAAGCAGTAGAGGCTTCTTTACTTGCCTTTCTCTAGACAGACTTACAAATACACCTGAAGAAGAAAAAAGCTACTTTATCCCTCTAATAGTTAAGATTTACTTTCAGGCTTGATAAAGTTAAGCATCTCAGTGCTCCACCACCCTAAAGGCAGATAAGGTAAATGATTCCTTTCAGGTAACATTACTATTCATACAAATCATTAAGACAGCACTCTTTGGGAAGTATGCCAGGATGCTAAAAGCAACACTGAAAGGAAACCCTCACCACAAAAACTACCTTTTTTTTTTTTTAAATTTATTATACCAATATAATTTACAAGGCTGTTAACTGTTGGAAGAACTTTGGCCTACCACATGGAAACACACTGCCCAGCAAAAGCAAGAGCATGGACCCACAGGCACAAAAGTACACAACCAGACCGACTGCAGAGCCCTCTTAATCGCCACAGTATTTTAAAACTGATTCAGAAAGAGTTTATGTAACTGAAAAAAATTAATGTATAGGACTGAATGGATTCTGATTTCCTGTCTTCTTATATTACTCTGTAGGTCTGGGAAGTGGCTGTGTAAAGAAGTATTTTTGAAAATTTTAGCCTTTTAATAATACTGTCTTACTTTTAATGATTTTTTTTCAACATTCTGAAGGCTCCCAATTGAGGTTTAAAAAAAATAAAACCCATTTACATTCAGGTGTCTACTCCCCAATCACTACCAATGCAGAGTGATTCAACACAATGGAACAAGAAACTTAGTCACCTGAATTAGCAATTGTGTATACCATAGTGTAAGAGCTCCCTGGGCTCCATCAATAACTGGAGCCTGAGACACCTACATATAGATGCATTAAACCTGCCTCCATCTGCCAATGCTCTCTTGTCCCCAGAGCTTTAATGAATTGGTCTTTGTAGACCTA
Organism: Acanthisitta chloris; assembly: GCF_000695815.1. Taxonomy (NCBI): domain Eukaryota; kingdom Metazoa; phylum Chordata; class Aves; order Passeriformes; family Acanthisittidae; genus Acanthisitta; species Acanthisitta chloris. Next base: position 176,392 of record NW_008681901.1, read on the forward strand.
ATATCAAATCTTGTCTAAAGCAATTAGTAAGCAAAAGCACAGGTTACTTTACTCAAAGTTCCTTTTTCACAAATTAAAACTGGAGTTACCTGGCAGAAAGATGACACCTCTTGAAGGACAGTCCCAGGGGCAAAACAGTTTTTACAGGATGGAATTCAGATGTGCTCATGTCATTGGAATCCAAAAAATATGGTACCCTATTGAAGCTTGAAAGTCACAGCCGTAGCAACTTAACTTCCTTTGTATTTTCTTGCAGTATCTGATGACTGTGTAGTCAATCCCATTTTAATACTGCATAGAACTGAACAAGTCATCCCATTTAGGCTATGATTGCTGCTGATCTACAGTTATATGTGGTAGAGTCATACAGCACAAATAGCGCACACGGAGCTTGATTTGCTAATACAAACACAGCTTCTGCCACGTGTTGAATTTTTATTCCAGCAATTATGTCATGAGTCAAGCTTAAAGAACCATGGAACTTCACTGTTTTCCACTGAGAAGTCAATTTTATTCCACAAATGCTCTTCTTGGAAAATATTTAAGTGTTGTAGTAAACCAAAAAAGAAAACCAAAAAAAACAACAACCCACACCCGAAAAACCAAACCCCATGGAATTTCAGTATAATTGATATTTCTACCATATGGAAAACATTAATAACTATTCTACCATATATATGCTGTAAGACAGCTTAGCCCAAACCAGTATGCACATGCCTGGCATTAACATGACCAGGCTTTAAGTTTAAATAGATTTAAGTATCTAAGTTTCACTATTGACCTTCCAAAAGGTTAGTCTGTTTCCAGTGAGCTGCATGAGCAAAAAGCAATAGCAGTGATTCAAGCCCAGAGCTGTAACACCTTCCAGCCATGACCTATGTTTACCCATCTCTCAGAATCCAGACTTATTCTCACACAACTGTATTGGTGCTATAAGCTGCATGTTGTGGAAAAAGTCCAGCATGTTTAAGATACTGAAAGTAAGTTCACCATTCATGTTTTTTCCCACTGCAGATGAACCTCTACAACCTTCCCCAATACAAAATACATATCTTCACCAGCATTTAAACAGTAAGTCTAAGCTAAAACTCAGATATTTTCTAGTTACACAGTGATGTAAAGGCTGAACCATTTTACATGACAGAAGACTAGAAACTCTATATACTTAGGGCCAGAGGCCAAAAACATACTGATGTTTCAGAGCTTAAATATATATCAAGTAGCTTCTATATTCTACTTCCAAAATATATATCAAAGCAATTAACTGAATCCTCAGAGCACATCAAACTGTCTACCTAGACAGCAAGAGCAAGACCACGTTTCATCATTTATTTCAGAAGGCCTACATACTGATTTTTAAAAAAATCATTAGATACTTTAAGTTAACGAATAAATAAATCAGGTCACTCCCTTTATGTATTGCTAAAAGGAAAATACAGTTGACATATTTTCATGCTTTTCACCAGAAAAAGTCCTTTCCTCTGTGTTTACGTAAACAGTAAGATGACAGTGGCTTCGTCAGATAACATTTTTATTTAAGCATTGGAAAAGTAGATAAAAAGGCCATGTTCTATATAACTAAGAACTGCAGTCCATTGCAATTTTACAAGTAAGTATTTAAATTTCTGGACAAAAAAGAACAAAGGTATATTGCTACCTTTTATTTTACACCAGACTGTAGACTCCATGTCTTCCAGGGAAAGAAGCTGGACTCTCTAGTTCAATTCTCTTCTGGTTTTATTGCTACTGATGAGTAAGACTACAATTCTGTCACAACTTACACAGCTACAACTTTGCCATTAATTAGAAATTCTAATCCACTGGATTATCTGTTTCTTACAGAAAAAACACATCACATAGCCAAGTCAAATTAAATCAGTATCTCTAATTCTTCATTATCTTCATATTGTTCAGATGTTGCAGGAAGTTAATGCACTAATATAGCTCAAACAATTATTTTTCTTCCTGTGCAAAGCAGACTAGCACTGTTGAGGTGAAAACAGCCACCACAACCTAATCTGAGAAGCAACTGAAAGAGAGTAAAATATCAGCATTAAAGCACTGACATGATGTGCTGTGCAAAAACAGGCTGCAATATTTCAAGGGCATACACAAAAACAGAAGATTCAACCAATTGTATCTACAATAAAAGACAAGTAGGGAAAAAAAACCACCATAAAGAATGAAGTCTTTTTAAAGATAAACACAAAACCCCCACATTTTTGCACAACTAGTATGCCAATTTACACACTGGGCAATTCTGCTATGAAGAGCCTATTCAGAAAACATCAGGGTCATATCTTGCTTGTATTAGCCAAGAAATATATACTTGCCAAATATCTGGAAATTATAAAGACTACCCAAAAGAACTGTTTAAAAATTGCCTTATATTTAGCCTAGTGGTAGATAAGACAGCAGATCCTAACAGCCAGTCTATTCTAAATGTTGCATGAGTGCCATTCTGTGGTTGTTTGGATGCCTCAGGAAAAAAACAGGACAGGAAGTCTGAAACTACGCCCCCATAACTGACTCACTGTTTAGATGTCCTGAATCTCCAACAGAGACTGTCAGGAAATGCTGGACACGGTTTAGAAATGTATCATTCCTTTAGGAAAATGAAAACAAAACAGGAGCCAGCACACAGCTTTTGTTAGTGACACCACTGTATACATGAAAGCTGGGGAAAAATGTCACTGTTTGGGATTGTGGCAATGTGTGTGACTTTCATACATTTGTTTGGTTGGGTTGGCTGTACATGGACAGACATTTGCCAACATTTTGATGGTTGTTCCTGCAGCTGAACAAGCCTTTGTCTTTTAAAGTAAGGCTTCATCAATGCTTGGGGGCAGGAGAAAGTGTGACATTGGCATTTTCACCAGTTAGTCTATGTTTCAATCCCTAGTTTGAAAAACAAGGGCTGCAGAGAGATCTGTTTAAGAAGACAACCATAAACCAGGCTGTATACAAGTGCCTAGAAACTTTTTGCCCAACATGACACTTCAGGGGTGAATGCCTGTGACTGAAAAACAAGACCAACTCTCACTGCATGGAGGACAGAGAGGAAGGAAGGGCAAGGAGAACAGAGGGGCAAATGACCTGATTTACTAAAATTGTCATCATCAGGGAGAGCATATCAGTGGAAGATGGATTAGCAAAGAAATTAGAGGCAACACTTAAAGCAAGGTACTAATGCTTTTGTCAGCCGAGTAACAATTTTTCAGGTCTCACAAAATGTGACCAAACACTGACCTTGGAACACATTCTAGCTACTTGTTTAAGGAGAATGCACTGGCAAAAAAAACCCTGAACTCATGAGCTTCTTCAGCACTGCTTCCAACAAATGTATTTGAACTTTTCCCAGTACTATCCATAAGCAATAAACCCAAACACCAGTTTAAGTAAGCCAAACTCAGCAATGTTTCATAGACGGAATGAGGGGTGACAGCCTGGCTGTGTTGCTGTCTCAATGTGTTTGTTATAAATGCAAAGTATTACTTTCCATCAATAAATGCAAACAATCAGCTTCTCAGGAGCCAAGCATTTTAAACTTCTCATACTAGTATTGATGAGAGCAATTAACAGAATTTCCTACTTTTTCAATACTTCTAGGCATGCTGATATACTTAAAGATCAAACTGGGGAAAAAAAACCCATATATATTTGCTTTCTTTGTTTCTCAACTTTTCCAGATATTTACTGAATCACTGTACCAAGAAACACAGCTTTAGTAACAGGCAACAGCAACAGCTAGAAACAACAGAGCACTATAGACGGTCCCTGCTTCTACAAGAGGCAGTGAGGAGTCAATCAAAAGCCAGACTCCAGTTGTCCTGGCTCTAAGGAGGTCCCACACCACCCCAGGTGAGTAGCATGGGCCAGTTTTACTACAGATCCTCCTCACTAACTGGTGAGACTTCATCCTTGAAAAGAGATCTCAAGTAACCCTAGAATAATCAGTGTATTGATGGCTTTTAGCATATTTGGGAATAACACCCCACAATTTGAAGTTTTCCCTTCAAAAATATAATACAAATACACATTAAGTGTAGGCAAGGAAAAAAGCACTACTTAGCAAATATATACAACAACAAACACAATAAAATCACATTACACACACAGCCTAGAATAAACACTTTGATTTCAAAACTCAACAAAAGTAACATTGGCAGAAAGAATGCAAAACTTCACCTTCCATACAAACCCATTTAGTGGACAGCAAGCTCCTTGCCCCCAGAAGTCAAATCTACTTTCTGAAGGTCCACATCAGAAAAAAAATCAGATAACCTTGTGCAGCTGGAGTCTGTTAACTTACATAATCTAAATTCTTCCAGTTTTGGAGTGTAAAACCACACACTTTGTTTTAATTGTGAGGTTTTACACTCCACAACTGGAAGCATTTAGAAGCACACTACAATTTATGTCTATTAACTGAAACAGCCCTTGCATTTTCTTGGGGGCATAAAAAATTCCATTAAGATTGTATATTTAAAAACTAGCTTTAT
>NW_008681901.1:180954-190907 GCF_000695815.1 Acanthisitta chloris
CCTTCTGAATTTTTTATATTCCTGTCTTCTGTTCCATCTTTTATCCATCTTGGACTAAATATCTGCTTTAGGAAAAGTTAGCTATTAAGAGCTCAAACCAGTTATTTTCACAAAGAATGTACCAGATTCAATACCATATTTATCATGACACTGAGTCTCTTGTCAAGCGAATCAAATAATGATATAGTCTTATTTACAGGAAAATGAAGCAAAAGCTGTTCAAAGAAAAAAATAAAGAACATACATCAGTGACTGCAAGTCTTCCAATATTGCAAATGTTTCTTGTGACAGACAAATGCAAAGCAGAAAGCTAGACAGAGATTAATTCTTCTGTTGAATGTATACTTTGGAATCATGCATAAGAGATCAAATTATGCTTAAGCAAGGAATTGAAAGAAACAATTAAAAAAGCTGACACCCAAGCCACAAGAAAATATGTATGTAGGTTCATTAAAAGCAGCCCATTACCAAAGCTATTGGAACAAAATAAACAAGACCCACACTAAGAGCTGGGAGGTCACGAAGCTCCTGTCTTCTTTCTGTCCCAGTGTGCTCACTCTGGTAATGTTCTGACAGATCAGTGGGAGTTACACACACTTTCATACATAGTGGACAGATGAAGCCCTGTGAAATGTATATTCGTTTTTAAGAAACTAATAAAGACAAAATAAAAAGGCAGATTTGGAATCAAATGCTCAAATTTCAAAAGTTCTCTACAATCACTAAGAGCAAAGTCAGTTTTCCTTTTGGAAAGATAACTTTTGCAAACCACATAGCAATACCCTAGAGAAAGCAAGAAGGAGCAATTATTAAGGACATGAAAATAAACAAATAAACATGTTTTAAAAGATAGCACCATGCTGCAAATTACTATCTGTTTTCCAGACATTCTTGGTATCCTCTTCATGTGATAGAGAAATAAACTGTGTAACAGATTGTGAATGAAATATTACAAGGCATCATGTCACATCCATCACAAGGCTTCCCATAAGGGTGTTCAGATGTTTCACAGACAGAGGCAAGGGTGGTGTGCTAAGATTGCCGAAATACCTCTGTAAATTAATATGCAAGCTTGCAACAGCAGCAGGAAACACACCTTCCCTGGTGGAGTTTAAAAAAAACCCATGAAAGCAACTCAGAATGCTCACCAGAGACGTACTGAAGCTGAAAGCTAAACTGGTTTCTGAAGAACAACAGTTTTACATCTTCAAGTCACATGCTACACACTTAAACACCTAGAAAAAGCAAGGAGAAGAGGAAAGGGCTCCAGGCCTCTGTCCACACTGCTGACTGGAGAATACCTCCACGTCCAAGACTAAGCAGTAAGCAGGCAGGCAGAAACAGCCTGAACACAACCTTCCATCCTTGCATGGAAAGGTTAAGGCCCCTTCCAAAAAGGATGTCTGAAGCAAACCTGTCTAGCTAACACAGCCACACTGCACTAAAGAAAGCATACACTGGTAGACTCTCTGCAAGCAAGGAATATTTAGCAACCCTGTACTGAAGGGAGTTGCACTGGGACCTAAGCTACAAAAGTAGGATAGACTCAAATGTTTCCTCCTTGCCAGGTTGCATAGTGAATAAAACACCTATCTAGACTTTATTACAGGTCTATGTGTGATCTGAAGTGCTGACATGGCCACAGACAGGACTTAAACTTTCACCTCTCCTGGATCCTGTTTGAATTCAGACTTCCACACTCCTTTTGCTTCATTCTGCAATTCTCAAAAATCAGGATGTATTTCGATCAGGCTTGAGGAGGTAGAAAATATAAGAATCTTCACAGATTTAATAATTATTTGAATTTTGCAGCAATACAGATTAGACAATCTAATCAATAAACTGGAGTGAAAACAAGTTAATGGATTCCTGGATTTCTGACTACATAATACTGGACAACCAGGCAGGAACATCATGATAAAACAAAGAGCAAACATTCTGCAGAGACTGACTATAGTGCTCCTGGAGAGAAGCTCCAAGAAAGACAACACCTCAGGCCAGGTGTGCAGGAAAAGGAAGACAAACAGAAAGACACGAGTTGTGTGCTGTAACACATGAATCTGAGGAGAATAAAAACCCATCACCAGGCTCTGACTCAGTTTCAAACAGACTTTGAAATTCTATGCTAAGGATAACACCCAACTTGTAACTAATGCAGCAAACGGTGGAAGCATTGCCAACTAAGAGACACTTTCTCACATTATACACACACATTAACCAAAAGTGACATGGCAGCCTTTGGTCTGACCCAGTTTCCACTCAGTAGCAAGAAAAGCCAATGGGGCAATAGTGCAGGCACATCACCACTTTCAAAGCTCATCTCACGTCAGGAAATTAATGCTACATTAGTACTCAAGTACCTCATGACACCCACAACGTGTACAGCCAGAGATCTTGCATTCAAGCTAACTGAATTGCACAATTTTAGCCAAACTTTGGGAAGAAGCAAATATCTGCACATTCTATGCACATTTTTATGCCTTAACTACAAAAGTAATAAGATTTTAGTCTGCAATTTAAGAATACTTATTTGCTCCAGGGATGGTGACGTGCACAACATGCAGTAAAATATTATGAGTTGTCTGAATACACTTACTGTAATAAGGCTTCAAGAAATAAGAAATAAGCAGATGCACAGATGGAAGGCGATGAGGATTTTAAACAGCACAGTGAAAGTTTATCTTATCATAGCACACACAGGAGTATTTGAATTGTCATACACTTCATTCAGTGTAAGAAAGGGCACTTTGCTCCCTTTAATGCCGTAATAGGAGTAATTAACCTTGCACTGTATTTGTATGCTAAGCTCGAAACATTTTCAAGATAGGTAATCAGGCTACATTAGCACAAACTAGTTTCAACAACCAGTGAAGTCAGTTTGCATTTTTCAGGGTTAATATTTGACAACATTGTAAATCCAAAGACATTGCAATATGGGATTGAAGCAAGAGTAACAACTTATTCTGCTGATTATGTATGGCATACAGCACATAAACCGATAGGATTTACAAGTGGCAGATTTATATGCCAACACCAAGCAAAACCCAACATGTTTGATATTTCACAAGAAGGAGAAGGTTTCCAGTATGCATCACAGATTAACAGAAGCAAGGTGAAAACAGTACAAGCATGATAAAATGTTAAGCCTTGATTTTTGGAACTCTCATAAAAGTTTTATTAACAAGGAGTCTTAAGCTCATGTCTTATTGGTTTTAATTTTAATAATTCATCTCTAGAATTACAGGAAGGATTGCTTGTGATCACTTAGATAAGCCTAATTAAGCCTATATAAATATGGCCTGGCCTTCCTTTTTTTATTTAAATAACAAACAATTGCTAGAAATGACAGTTGCAAGTATTTATTTAGTAGAGCTGTTACTTAGGAAGGGCATCAAAAGTTACTCCCAACAGCTTCATGATCAGAGAAACAGCACCCAAGGTTTAAGACCCAAGTCCCACGGCACACAGTACCTCGGAGGAGCCTTCATTGTTCACTTCTACGGCATTTCCAGGTGTTGCAGATGAATCTGAATCTGAGCTCTGAGACCCACCTCTACCTGGAGTCTGAAATAGACAGGGAAGAGAAGAATGAGTGCCTACATTTTAACATTTAATAAATATTACATAGAGCACGGTACATATCCTACACAAAGGCCTCTCTTCTACTTGCTGGAATACGGAAGTATTTTCCCTCTACAAGAGTAATGAAGTGAATAAGCTGACAAGAAATTACACACTTCAATGAAAGCTTTTATCCAAGACTCTCCATACATCAAAGAACAAGCAGATACCAGAAGCAAATGCCAGGATTTTAAACGACTTCCTCTCATGAATGCTCAACACAAAACAAAACATTAGGCTAAACTCTGGCCTTGTATCACTCTTGCTGATGTTAAATTAGGTCTCTGTATCCAGTAGGAAAATACTAGAAATTACAATCTAAAAAGTTTCAGAAGTAGTAAACTAGTATCACACAACTTTCTTGATAACTCATCTACAATCTGAACAAGCATTTAAATATCTGAAAGGCAGAAAACTAAAGATTGAGAATCCTGCTGATTCAACAGGCACACAAGTAAGTACACTGCCTTGATTTGGAAAAATAAAAATGATAATCAAGCCTGTGGTAAAGTTAAAACCTGTTAATCAGTAAGACAACCCAAAACTCATATGAATATGCTGAAAATCAAAACAGTATTGATTTTAAACTATAGATTTAGAGAAAATAAGCAAATAAATTTTAAATACTGCATGATTCAAAATCTGGATAGATGGATTGCATATTATAACCCTTATTGAGCTAAAACTTTGATTTAAATTTGATTTAACTACTCTCTTACTCATCTCCAGAACATCACTGCTTGACTGATAGCAGAAGAGTTAGCATTCTCAAAGCACACATCAGTAAAGAAATTATCTTAATACTGATATGCAATCCTAGATATTTTTTTTTAGAACAAAGTTCATTATCTAATTCCATTATGACAATCACAAATGGGATGAAGTAATGCTACTGCTGTATTTTAGCCTATCTGGGAATACTTGTAATGTTATAAAGGATTTGATAATTTAATATAGAAGGATTAAAGATAAAGAATTTCAATATACAGACTGAAATCTGCAGAGACAGGGACAGAGTAGATAAGTAGTTTTAGTTTCTAGATCTTGATGTCTCCAAAATCTTCCTTGTTTCAAAATTTTCTTGCTCAAATATATCCTCTTTTTCTGAAGACAAATCAGCTATATAACCTTTTATAAGATATCTGAAGCACGTGTTTTCCTATACTTTGAAAATTAAGTACATTTCCTGCTTTATTTTAAGAAGAAAGTTTTATTTCCAACTTTCGTAAAGGTAACAGCCTTTTATTACTAATCAAGTGAAAAAAATGTAATCGAAAGTTCAAGTGTACTGATTAAGGACTTAATTCCCAGTGAGATACATTTCAGTTTTGGGAAGGGTCTGAAGACTGGCCAAGTGAGGAGGAGTGAAGCAGCAAGCTCTGGGGGCTGGTGACAGTAGAAGACAACCTCTCCTCATTCCAGCCTTCTCTGAGATCATCAGTTAAGTGATGAATATACACTGGTTTTCCTACTCCATGTCTTTTTTGTTTCAGCTGGTTTATATTTCTAAAGAAAATACAAACACAATATAGTTTCCTTGTAGTACAACATAAAAAAGCAATAGGTAAGGTTAATAATAGGAGAGGCAAAAAAGGGGGTAAGCAAAGATTGGTACTTCTTCTCCTCAAGGTCACTGACACAGACAGTAAACAAAGCACATCCCAACATGGACCACAGGTGCACACTCATCAAGTTTCCATGACATCAAACTGGGAGGGCCAGATGATACACGCAAGGGCAGGGCTGCCATTCAGAGGGACTTAGATGGACTGGGGGAATAGGCCAATAGGAACCACATGCAATTCAACCAGGACAAATGCAGAGTCCTGTGCCAGGGAAGGAAAATCCCTGGCAGCAACAGAGACCTCTCTGCTGAAAAGGACCCAGGCTTCGTGTCAGACAGCAAGCTGAACAGGAGCCAGCAGTGTACCCTGGCAGCCACCAGAACCCTGGATTGCATTAACAGAAGCCCAGTGAACCAAAGGAAGCCATCATCCTTCTCCATCCAACTTGATGTTGGACCACATCAAGATACTGCATCCAGTTTTGGCTCTCCCAGTCCAGGGAGAACATTGATAAACTAGAGCAAGTTCAGCAAAGGGCCACCAGGATATCTGAGGCTGGAGCATCTGTCCCATGGGAGAGGCTGAGGGAACAGGGTGGGCTCAGCCTCCAGCAGAGTCAGTTTTGGGAGGGTCAAAGAAGCAGCCACATCACCACCCATGAGGAGGCCATTGAAACAAGGAAGCCAGGCTGCTCCCAGCAGTGCACGGTGGGAGGAGCAGACACGAAAACTGAAGCAAGAGGTTCCGACTGGATGTAAAAAACAGCTTTTCCAGCATGAGGCCAGGCCTGAGGAGTCTGCTCCTGACCTCCAAGCTGGTCCTGCTCACAGCAGAAGCTCAGACTAGAGAGCTCCTGAGCTCCTTTCCTGCACAAATTGTTCTATGGCCTCTGAAGTGCTGCCCACAGAAACACGTCCTGCAGGAAAGCTTTGAATGCAAGTTTAGTAACTCCATTAAAGAAGATGTGTACTGTGTGCATTGAAAGTCAGAGGAAAAATATCAAAAACAATTGGTAAGGTACAGCCAAGTTTCTCAGTAAGACAAATAAGTTAGAATATTGCTTCTAATGTTATGAACAGTTTTCTTCAGTTTATACAGTTCAGAAGTTCCTTTCCATGCAATCCATAGACCATAGTCATGCAACCCAAAGGTAAGGCTCACTTGTGAATCCACTTTGTGCAAGCACAAGGAACCCAAAGAAGATTTATACACGCATATGTCTACATAAGGGGAAATGAAGAGGTCAGGTGTCAAAACTTTCTTCCATAAAAGAACTGAACTTTCACGATATAAGAATCAATTTATTATTGAGAGGATTTTTTAAAAATGCGTTAGAAATCTGAACATGATCAAATTATTTTTGTATCGTATTTATCTACGGTGGCTGTTCTGTTCCATAAAGCCAGAAAACTTGTACCCCTATCTGACCCAGTACATACATCCACAAGCAGAAATAGGATGTTTTGAAATGGAGAAAGTGTCAGCATTAATGAGTGCACACTTCTTTACTAATGCTTTACATAAATTGGAAGCTTTTTGTTTCACTTTTCAGCTCAAAAAACTGTAAAATGTGCCTTCACATAGCCTTTAACAGAACACTAGAGAGCAGAGGGAGAACCTGAACAGAACTTGATAGCCTGGGCAGTGGCAATAAGAAATGGTCCCAACTGTCTCTTTAGACACGCAGTGTATGCTTCCACTTTTACAATACCTGAGTGTCTGCTTTCAGCACACCTAATGAATCATTTCATCCCAAACCCAACAATCTTCTGTGACAATTAACCCAATACTTTCTTCACCTTATATTGTAACTCCTTATACAGTGCTACTGTACATAGCTAATTGCCCATCCCATTTCACCCCAAAGTTGACTGTGTTTTGCAATGAGGTTTGCATATTAAGCTCTGCTAGTTCTAGCACTACAAATGTGAAATTATTACAACCTCTAGGATGCAAGCTTTTATATTAAAAGTGCAGCATTATTACTATATTGTTGATTAAAGTATTTGCTTTATGATACACTTCAGACATGCGATAACCACACTAAAAGGCACCGCATGGTGTATCTCATTGCGTGCATTATATGACAGAAATTATTATACTGTACCTGGTGAAATCTTTCAGCCTTTCAAAAAACACTGTGTGCTCTTTAAATGAGCCTAATTCCAAGTTAGATTTAGAAATGCCAGGAAAGAAGGGTGGGAAAGAAAGAGGTTATTAAGTAACTTTCAAGTTACACTCCATATCATCCATTTGCAAGGTATACAGAGTAGCCAGGAAAAAAAACTAAATAAAAAAGGAAGGATGTTGAGGAAGCAAAGTCCAAAAATTCAATTAACTTATCTTTCAGTTAACTTAAACATCCTTCACCAGCCAAACAAAGAACAGGGGATTGGGAATGCTATTTTTTAATTGCTCATTGCATCATTGAATCAGTTCACACACAGCATTCAGCTATGCTCACACACCACTGTTTATATCTCATTCCATTAAAAAAGAAATCACAACACATTGAACAACCTGGGCTTTGTGAACCAGGGAAAGGCTCAGAGTAATGCTGTTTTCAGATGGCCTATACAGGGAAGCAAATGAGTGACTTACAAATCCCAGAGAAAAAGAACATTTACACACAGGCTTCTGTATATGTATGTACTCTTCCAAAATTAACATTCAACCCTTGAAGGTATACCTAGACTTGAAAGACTGATGCAAAATTAGTCTTTGATCCAGCATATTTCTCCCCCAGTTGTCAGAGTTTATTTGTTTACTTTGCAGAGAAGCATGTTTCTACTACTAGCACTACAGTTGTAGAAATAATATGCTAAACTTCAGAATGTCGTTCTCTGTGCTTTCTCAAAACTGCAGGCTAATATAAAGAAACATCATTAATAACAAAAAGGATGACAACGAATGCAGCTTGTTTTCTGAAAAGGAATAGAAAATTATATAATGAATGAGTTGATGCTTTAAAATGACAGAGTATAAATATGGATCATTACCATGTCATTTTTGCATAGTCATTTATCTGTCTATAGCTACATTCCATTCAGTTATGACACACTTTTCAGCAATTTTAAATTCAGAATAAATTAAAACCTTTGAAAAAATATGTAAAGCCTTGAGAAAATGTGAACAAATAAGGATTTAAAAAGCAAAGATTTAAATACTACATAAGAGTACTACTACAACCATAATAAGGTCCTAAAGCAACAAACAAGACACAAGAATGAGAAGATAAGAAGGCCAAAGCCCTTGTTATCAAACAACTCTCAATACTAGAAAAAGAGTACCTTGCAATACAAAACAGTAATACCATTTACTTCTAAAGAAGTGTGGCACTGTCTTATGACTACATAAAAAGAAATGACTCCTGACTCCATAGGGTATAAAACCTTTCGTTCCTGTTGTGCCATCAGTTCCACACAAGCAGACTTTGTGCCCAGGACAAGGCACACACACTCCCTCTGAGGGAGGGCACAAGCACAGCTGCAGTTCAGCATCCATCCAAGTAAATATGCTATCTAGCAAGCCCTGCAATTATAAATGTAAAAAGAAAATTATAGGTAAGGCATGAGATGCAACACATCCCAGACAAGGCAACACCTCTGTTCCCGAGCTTGGAGTAAAAGAAGAAATTACTGTACTGTCAGAGCTACAGAAATACCTGCAAAGCTCTGTTCTCCACCGAGACCCCAAGATCTCAAGACCGAAAACTCAAGCATAGTTACAAACAGATCAATAGGGTCTGATCACCCAAATACAGCACAATTGCCAACAGTTATAGACACAGAATCATAGAATTTTAGGGGTTGGAATGGACCTCCCAGATCATCTAGTCCCAACCCTCCCTGCCATGGGCAGGGACACCTCCTCACTAGATCAGGTTGCTCAAGGCTTCATCCAGCCTGGCCTTGAACACTGCCAGGGTTGGGGCAGCCACCACTTCCCTGGGAAACCTGTTACAATGTCTCAACACCCTCATAGTGAAAAACATTTTTCTAATATCTAACCTAAACTTCCCCTCCTTCAGTTTGAACCTGTTACCCCTTATCCTATCACTGCAGTACACAGAGTCCCTCTCCAGGTCCCCTGTAGGCCCCTTCAGATATTGAAAAGTTGCTATGAGGTCTCCACTCAGTCTTCTCTTCTCCAGGCCGAACAGCCCCAACTTCCTCAACCTGCCATCATAGCGGAGGTGCTCCAGTCCTCTTATCCACTTTGTAGCCTCCTCTGGACATCCAGTTAATCACAAAGAACGAAGACAAAACCTAATGTAACCCAAATAGATGAGTCCTTCACTGAAAAAAACATGAGCAATTGGAAGAAGGCTCAGAAGGAGGTCAAAGTAATCAGTTTTCCACCAGATGAAAATAAATGCCTCCTCCTTGCAAATATAAGAAGTGAGTTCTGCTTTAACAGGCCAGAGGCAACAGCCACTGTCCCACTAGATGAACAATGGAGAGAGGACACAACAGCAACAAAGGGCATTCAGAGTTGAAAAAAATGAAGAAAAGATAGCTCTCTGAGGAATCTGCTGACAAAAATCAAAATATCTCAGCAATATCAAGTTAGTCTTGGACATTCCACACAGATGCCTTTTGGGAAAGACTATCTTCTTCTAGATCAGCATGACAAACAATGCATGAAAGCAAGAAGTGGCAAGAATGAATGAAGAAGGGGTTTTATGGTGCAAACATACCTAACAGATAAATCCCTGAGATGTCCGGTTGAAAACATACATAAAATTTAGGAAGACTTTGTAGGGAA
>NW_008681901.1:190927-192490 GCF_000695815.1 Acanthisitta chloris
AAGAGAGCATGGAGATACTAACCTCAAAAACTAAATGAGCAATGTTCAGTATATAACACTTCCTATTTTGAAAATATGCTGTTCAAAGTCACTGTGAAGATGCTTTTAAAAACAGAAATTACAACTGTGGAAGAAATAGAAAGGTGATCAAAGGAATGGAAGTAGCATAAAAAAAAGAAACATTTGATGTTTTGAAACTTCAAGAATCAGAATTTCAAATAAGTAACTAAAACTATACTCTGCATCTTTGTAGCGGTTGTCTTCTTCCTTTGCAGCCTGCTGGCCAGCTGAGCTACAACAAAAAGGAATGTAATAAAGAACTCCTTTTTTTAAAAACATACTTTCATAACTCAAGTTATATCAGCAGTAATGACCAGCTCTCTGGCTAGAAAAGATGGCACCACCTACAATCAAATAATAAACCAAACATATACAAAAATCTATCTGTCAGTGACTGGAAGGCAGGGGTTTTTGCCAGCTGTACTAATGATGCACAAGAAAAGGGTCAAGAGGAGATTCCTTAGCCTTCAAATTACTGCCTGAGACACAAGACAGATTTTACTAAGTATGTTCTTTACTGAAATATCTGACAGCAACCTAAGCATCACTTTTAACACCAAAGTACATCAGAAGTATTTTTCAGTCACCACTCAGATTGTAAGTCAAAAAGGTATGTATGTATGAGGCTGCGTGTGCAATCACTATTTTACCAAAATGCCTAAAGCCCCTTTTAATAAGAGATGGATTTTTAAAAGCATAGTTCTTTTCACCAATTAAAAGACTAACACCTTGAAAACTCTTGGCATTTCTCTATTTAATTTTTGGGCAGGAAGAAGTCTGTTTCACCTTTGCTTACAGTTAGGTCTGCTGCAGTCCTGTAATCTTCAGGTGCAAGGGAGAGCACTTATTTGTTTAAACTTTTCAAAAAAGATGTCTGTTTCTAACACAAAAAAAACTTTGGCACTGACTTTAGATTTTGATAGGAAGTGTTTAGCTGAACTTATACTTAGGGGTAAATAGCCTTTGGCACTGTATTAAGCTTTTTCCTCTCTCCTAGATACTTTCCTTGACAGCCTGGTATTTCTCAGAATCAATAAACACCCAGTTAACTGCTGCCAAAATTTAACTAGGTCCGTACTATGTTTCCCTGGTTCTTAGCAGGGCTTCCCATCAAACTCCAGGAAGGAAGCTCTTCCTCGTAAACACGAAGCTCCAAATAGACCAAGATCTTCACCTGCTCAGGGTCTATGACCGAAAAACAATTTGAGGTATGCTTTACACTGCAAAAGTTGGCAGTATGCTTACTTTATTCCCCTAGGTTAACTCGTTCTCGTAGCAACGCTTCCTTGCACGTTAGAAAAGGAAAAGCATGCCAGCGTTTCCAATCAAACACCCTTTCACAGAGTGTTACGCCTTGGCAGCAGCACAGATAAAACGGGGAGAGCAGCCGGTTTCCCCTCTATCCGTGAGCGCCTCCTGCTCGCCACCGACACCGCTCTCTCGCGGCGCGGATCGGGCGCTCTGCCTGCCCAGCGCCGGCACCGTGACTCAACCCTTTCCGGA
>NW_008681902.1:0-1642 GCF_000695815.1 Acanthisitta chloris
CCTTCCCCTTCTTCCCCTTCCCCTTCCCCTTCCCATCAGCAAACATCACTTCCCTCCTTTCCCATTCCCTTTTCCCCATGCCTGTGTCCCTGCCTGGCCCTGCTGAGAACCAAATGACCCCCCAGTGTCCCACTGCCTCTCGTGGCCACCACAGCAGTGCTAGGATGTGTTTGGTGTGGGAATCCTCTCCTCTCTGCCCCATCTGTTGCCTTCTGGTCTTCACATTTTCTTTGGGGCTGCATTTTGTGCCTCTCACTAGTTCATTTCTAGCATCCCAGGGGATTTTAATGAGCAGAGACACCACACAGAGCTCACCAACAGCTGAGAGGCTTTGGGAAGGGGAGAGGGACAAGGAGAAACCAGAGGAAGGATTGGAGTGGGAATTGCACAAGTGCCATAGGAGAGGCTGAGGGAGCTGGGATTGTTCAGCCTGGAGAAGAGGAGGCTCAGGGGAGACCTTAGCACCCTCTACAACTCCCTGACAGGAGGTTGGAGTCAGGTGGGGGTTGGTCTCTTCTCCCAGGCAACCAGCTGCAGGACAAGAGGGCACAGCCTGAAGCTCTTCCAGGGGAGGGTTAGGTTGGATATTAGGAACAGATTTTTTACAGAGTGATCAGGCATTGGAATGTGCTGCCCAGAGAGGTGGTGGATTCACCATCCCTGGAGGTTTTCAAGATGAGACTGGATGTGCCATGGTCTAGTAACCATGGTAGGGTTGGACTTGATGATCTTGGAGGTCTCCTCCAACCAGGTTGATTCTATGATTCTATGATTGCGTTTTACAGGGAACTAGGGCAGGAAAATCACCTTCCCACCACAACACCTCCCCAGGGTCACTGACCTGGGCCAGCACCATCTGCAGAGCCAGGCACTATGGAGCTGGGGAGAACATCCATGAATTAACATTCCTGGCCAAGCTCAGGTTTCTCTGCCCGCCAAGACTGATGAGCCCAAGTGGCAGCACAGAGGGATGGGGACAGAGCCCTGCAGTGAATGGAGGAGAGCAGAGCAGGCACCGCCTCGGCTGCCCGAGGGGACACCTGGGCTGGGGAGCATGTCCTGCACTCCCAGAGCTCCCAGTGCTCCCAGCACTCCGCACCCACAGCTGTTTGGCCAGGGCTCAGTCTTGGTTTACTTGTGGTCCTGTCTCCTCGCCAGGGCTAAGCTCCTGCACGTTTAATCCAAGCAGGGACACTCAGCTCCTTCAACAGGGGCTCACGTAAGCCTCTCCAGAAGGATCCCCAAGCTGCTAGGGTTACACAGCTGCTATTTTCACCCCGGGGAGGAGACACGAGTTGCAGCAGCATACTGCAGGGGCTTTTGGCTTGTCTTTGTTGTGTTCCCTTGGGGATATTAGCCTTTGTCATAACCCTGGGGCATTCACAGCTCTGCTGTGAGTGATCTCCTCACTGTCTCAATGGCCTTGAGCTCACAGGGAGAGTGGAGGTCATAGAATCAGAGCGTGTTAAGGGGTTGAAATGGAGGTTAGAGATCATCCAGTGCCAGCCTCCTGCCCTGAGCAGGGACATCTCCCACCAGAGCAGGTTGTTCAAGGCTTGGTCCAATCTAGCTTTGAACACTGCCAGGGCTGGGGCAGCCACAGCCTCCCTGGGCAACCTGTGGCAGTGTCTCCCCACCCTCG
>NW_008681902.1:1899-11759 GCF_000695815.1 Acanthisitta chloris
CCCTGCCCTGGGCAGGGACACCTCCCACCAGAGCAGGTTGCTCAAGGATTTGTCCATCCTGGCTTTGAATGCTGCCAGGGTTGAGACAACCACTACCTGTGGTAGGTCTGATGAGCTTTGTCCTTGCTGGAAGTTGAGTTGTGTGAAGAGTCTTGAGGAAAAACATTTCCTAATGGGGAGATGATGTCCTCTGCCTTGCTACCATGTAGGCCATGCTGTAGCTCTTCTGGTTAAGCCCATGTTGTTACCATGTCTATAATGAAAGGGGTGAATGATCCATCAGGATGCTGCTATTGGGGTCGTGACCTGGTGTCTCAAGGGTGGAGAACACTTTGGGGTGCAGGCAATGCACCAAAGGCTGTCATGGTCCTGCAGGAAGGAGTCCCTGTCTGTCCAGGCAATGAGAGGGAAGAGGTGGTTGAGTTTCTGGGTGGGATTTCTTGCTGGCTAAGCAGGAAGATGTGGGGTGGGTCAGCCAGTTGTGGGATGATTTCCTTGGTCTCCTGACATGCCTTTGTGGTCCCCAGAGCTGCCAAAGATCCGCATGCCTCGGCACCTGCGGGAGACCTACGTCAGGCGTGTTGGGGATGCTGTGAACATTATGATCCCTTTTCAGGTAGGTGGATGATGGAATCTAATCCCTCAGGCTTAAACTCTCTCCTGAAGTGATTTTTCTAGCCATCATGACATGCCTGGTGCCAACTGCGGTCTGACTTGTCCCAGTCCCTGTGTCTTATGGGCCAAGGGTGAGAGATGAGGTAGGAACCTCTGTCCCATTCCTACCTAGGTCTAATTTTTCCCCTGCTACATCTTATTGGTGGTGCAGGCAATGGGACAACCCCAAACACACTAGGGCGTGGGCTAGCTACTGCTCCTGTCTCACCCTATGCTCAGTCCAGCTTGTGCTCCTGGCCAGGATCTGGCCACATCTGGGCCCAGGACCCCACAGCACAACACTGTGGGGGGAGAAGGTGCCTTTGAGCAGGGCAGCCCCACGGCTGTGATGGGGGAGCGATGCTGACACTAGTGGGCCAACCTCAAGGTCCTCTCCTCAACTCATCTATGATACTATCTCATCCTGACTGGGACCATGATATCTGGGATCTCCACCTGGGATGGAAAAAGCCAGCTCTGCAACATACTGGCCAAGCAGGGGGAAGTAAGAGGCAGGAAGCTGCCCCTGAGATGAGGGACATGTTCATGCCATGTCGCATAGACATATGGGACCCTGCATGGTCCATTCTCCAGGCATGAATTTTCCCTGGATGCTGAATTCAAACCACTGCTGCTAGGCTTGGACCTAGGCAACAGGAGCACAGCTCAACCCTGGGCAAGTAAAACTGGACTGTTCCATGAGGAATCTGTGGGACCAGGATGTTCACAGAACCAAAGGATGGGGCAAGGCTGGAAGGGACCACATTGGGTTGTCTGGTCCCACCTCCCTGCTCAAGCAGGGCCATCCTAGAGCATATGGCACATGGCACAGAGTTGTGTCCAGATGGTTCTGGAATATCTCCAGTGAGAGAGAATCCATGAACTCTCTGGACAATCCATTCAATGCTTGGTCACTGCATAGTGAAGTTCTTCCTCGTATTCAGGTGGAACTTCCTGTGCATTGGTTTCTGCTGTTACCTCTTGATGTTCCAGCATAATTCCTGGAGCCTGATGGCTTCCCACCAGTGATCTGTGGTAGCTTCTTGCCTAGGCATTGCTGGATGGGAGAGATGCTATCCAAGCCACTGCTGCCTGGACACAGCAGGGTGGCTCTGCCCACCCATCCTTCCAGCAGGACCCACTGGGACCTCGAGTGGCTCCTAACCTGTGTGTGGGGGTGGGTTACTGCAGGGAAAGCCCCAGCCTGAGGTGACCTGGACCAAGGGGGACCAGCCTGTGGACACCAGCCGCATCAACATCCGCAACACGGCGACGGACACCATCTTCTACATCCGCCAGGCACAGCGTGCGGACTCGGGCAAGTACGAGCTCAGCGTGAGGATAGATGGAGCAGAGGACAAGGCCACCCTGGACATCCGAGTGATAGGTGAGGCTGGGGGGAAGGGTCACTCTGGGGCTCAATTCTGCCCTTTTATTGGGGGTAGGTCTTGTTCTGGGTGGGTGGGACAGAGCCAAGAACATGACAAGAGGACCTGAGGTGCCTCTTTGAGTGGGATCAGAGAATCAGAGAATTTTAGGGGTTGGGATGGATCTTAGAGATCATCCAGCTCCAACCCCCTGCCCTGGGCAGGGACACCTCCCACCAGAGCAGGTTGCTCAAGGCTTTAGCCAACCTGGAATGAACATTGCCACAGTTGGGGCATCCACAGCCTCCTTGGGGCATCTACAACTTTCCTTGGGGCATCCACAGCCTCCATGGGCAACCTGTGCCAGTGTCTCCCTACCCTCACAGGAAAAAACTTCTTCCTAATATCTAACCTAAATTTCCCTTCAACTTGAACCCATTACCCCTTGTCCTGTCATAATCTTCTCCAGGGTTATGGAGGTGAATTCTGGTTTCTGCCCCTCATGGCTTTTCATCCCTCATGAGAAGAGATTGAAAGGGAGGTGCAAGGGATGGGCAAGGCACAGAATATGGAAGTTTGATGGCAGCCTATGGGGGTTGTGTTTGCAGAGCCACCAGGTCCCCCCCAGAATCTGAAGCTGGTGGATGTGTGGGGCTTTAATGTGGCCCTGGAGTGGGCACCTCCAGCAGACAATGGCAACTCTGACATCAAGGGCTACAGAGTGCAGAAGTCAGACAAGAAGAGTGGGGTGAGTGTGGCACTACTGGGCCCCTGGGGCTAGGGATGTCCTGGTGGGAGAGGGGGAGCTGCACCCCCTGTCTGCCCACTCAGAGCCATGTGGAGGAGACCTCTAAGATCAAGTCCAACCATTAACTTGTCACTGCTATAACCCCCAAACCCTAAACCAGATCCTCCACTCCAGGGTCCAGACAGCTTTGAAACACCTCCAGGAATGGTGACTGCATCATCTCCCTGGGCAATTCCCTAGTCCAGTGCCATTCCCTCTAGTCCTTTCCCTGCAGCCATGGCAGGAGAGACATCCCCCCCCTCTCTCCAACCCCTGTCAAAAAAAGACGTGAGGTCGTCCCTGAGCCTCTTCTTAAGGCTGAACAAACTAAACTCCCTCAGCCCTTTCTCATGTGTTCTAGACCTTTCATGAGCCTCACTGGAAATGTGTTCTGCACCTTTGATGAGCCTTGTTGGACATGTGTTCTAGATCTCTTATCATATAGTCATAGAATCATCAAGTTTGGAGGAGACCTCTAAGCTCATCAAGTCCAACCATTAACTTGTCACTCCTGGAACCCCTAAACCCTAACCCATATCCTCCAGCACCAGATCCAGACACCTCTTAAACACCTCCAGGGATGGTGACTCCACCACCTCCCTGGGAAATTCCAGTGCCTTAACAATCTAACAGGGAAGAAGTTCTTTCTAACATCTCCTCTGCCTCTGCTTCAGCTCAAGGCCATTCCCTCTTAGTCCTCTCCCTGCAGCCATGGCAGGAGAGACATCCCCCACCTCTCTCCAACCCCTGTCAGGAAGCTGGAGAGAGCCATGAGGTCACCCCTGAGCCTCTTCTCAAGGCTGAACAAACCCAACTCCCTCAGCCCTTCCTCAGGTGCTCTACACCTTTTCTGCCCTCATTGCCTTTCTCTGGACTCTCTCCAGTGCCTCAATGTCCTTTTTGCAGGGAGGGGCCCAAAACCACAGCACTCAGAAAATTGAACCCAGCACTCAGACATATTTTCTCCATCCTTGGCACAGTCTGTCTGTCCTCACTCCTCATTCTTTCACCTCTTTTGCCCCTTGCAGAAGTGGTTCACAGTGCTGGAGCGCTGCACCCGCACCAGCTGCACCATCTCCGACCTCATCATCGGCAACACCTACTCCTTCCGCGTGTACTCGGAGAACGCCTGTGGCATGAGTGACAGTGCAGCTGTGGCCTCGGGGGTGGCACACATTGAGAAGACAAGTGGGGACACAGCCCTAGCTGAGGGGTTTGAGGGGGAGATGGTGGGCAACAGGGGTTCTGTCCCTGGTGGAGCTGGTGGGGCTTCCTCACTGTTGTGGTGATGTTGCTGGGTTGGTCCCCAGGATGAGCCCTGCAGGGATGAGGCTGTGCCTCCCCAAGGTGGTCTCCTGTTCCCTTTCTACACCTCCTTTCTCCTGTGAGGAAGACTTGTGCCGTGGGCAGCCCCCTGGGAGGGATCAAGGCATGGCTGAGAGAAGCAGGAGCTGGGAGGGGTGAGGAACAACCCTGGCTTTGGCCCCACGACTCAGAGCCAGCAGAGACCCCTCAGTGGTCCATCTCAGAGCCAAATCTCCAACCAGCATCCCTCAGCCCTGCTCTCCCTCCATTTCCATCCTGCTCTCTGGTGGCACACCATGAGTTGGGTCTCTGCCACCCTCAGGGTTCATCTCCAGTTCCTCTGGCTGTGCACTGAGTTTTGGGGATGGGGAGGAAGATCCAGAGAGGACCTGAGCTGGGTCTGAGCTGCTGCACATAGCATGTGGCACAGTGTGGGTTTGCAGATTGGCATTTCCCCTGCCCCTTGCAGGGCCTGGGCAGGACCATGGTGTGGTTGGATGAGCAGACAGGGCTAGTATGAGCTGAAGACCATCTTCTTGGGTCAGGAGAGATGACATGTGGCTTGTTGTGTGAGGAATAGAAGTATTTTTGGTTGAATCTCTGAGCCCACATGTTGGTCAGGAGCCTAAGCTCTGCCTCAACTTAGAATTCATTCTTTTCTTAGAAACCACTTACCAACCAGAGAAGATCCCTCAAAGGGACATGATGGAGCCTCCAAAGTTCACCCAACCCCTGACAGACAGAGCCACCACCCGGGGCTACAGCACACACCTCTTCTGCTCCGTCCGAGGCTTCCCCCAGGTCAGTGCTTCCTCATGGACAGCATCATCTCACGTGGGAGCCACCAGTGGGGTTTTTCTGGGTGGCTGGAATTGTTGGAAGATGGTTCCTCCATGGTCTCCACACATAGGCAGCCACCACTGAGTTTTGCTGGGTGGCTGAAGGTGTTGGTCAGTGGTTCTTCCATGGACAGCATCATCTCCAAATGTGGGCAGCCACCAGCAGGTTTTGCTGGGTGGCTGGAGGTGTTGGAAGATGGTTCCATGGGCAGCAGCATCTCACGTGGACAGTCAGCAGTGGGATTTTGCTGGATGGCTGGAATTGCTGGGAGATGGTTCCTCCATGGGCAGCATCATCTCAAATGGTCAGAGACCAGTAGGGTTTTACTGGGTGGCTGGTGGTGTTGGTCAGTGGTTCCTCCATGGACAGCATCATCTCACATGGGCAGCCATCAGTGGGTTTTGCTAGGTGGCTGGACCACTGGAAGTGTTGGGAGATGGTTCCTCCATGGACAGCATCATCCCAAATGGACAGTGACCACTGGGTTTTGCTGCATGGCGGGAGGTATTTGTCAGTGGTTCCTCTCTGGGCAGCATCATCTCCACACATGGGCAGTGACCAGTGGGGTTTCACTGGGTCACTGGAGGTGTTGGGAGATGACTGGGAGAGCTTTAAGGTCCTTCCAACCCAAACCATTCTGTGACTTCCCCATGCTCCCTGCATGGCTGCACTGCTGGCCCTGCCTGCAGGACAGGACTGGCTGGGCCAGCGCTGGTCATGTTGGGTTGGGGCTGGATGAGGTTGAGGCTCATCCAGCCTGGATGAGGTTGAAGCTGCAGCTTCCCTCTGAGTCAAACTGGAGCAAGTTTGGGGGGTTTCTGCATGGAGATGGGAGACTGGTTTTCATTCAAGCCATGCCCTGCTTCCTTCTGTGCTGGGGGAGTGCGTGTGGGGCACTGCCTGGGGCTCAAGAGTGGGAGATTTAGCTCTTCAGACTCCTGACTCTGAATCCCACCATGACCACCAAATCCAGGCAGGACCAAGGCAAAAGCAGAGGGAAGTGGCTGCACTTTGGGATCAGTTAGAGCTCTCATTTCTCTTTAACCACATAAATCCTGGTGCCTTCCAGCCCAAAATCATCTGGTTGAAGAATCAGATGGAGATTCGGGAGGATCCCAAGTACATCGCCATGATCGAGCAGGGCGTGTGCTCCCTGGAGATCCGCAAGCCTGGCCCCTTTGATGGGGGGGTCTACACCTGCAAAGCTGTCAACCCCCTGGGGGAAGCCTCAGTAGACTGCAGACTGGATGTGAAAGGTAAGGCTGGCTGAGAAGAAGGAGGAACAGAACTCCTTGCCTGGTTTTCCTGGTGTCTCGTTTGCAATGGTGTGGTTTATCCTTGCTCTGTGTGGAGCAGAGAATCGTCAGAGAATCATCAGAGAATTTTAGAGGTTGGAATGGACCATGGCAGAGATAGGTGTGTGATAAGGAAGGATGGAGATGGACCATAGCAGAGATGGGTGTGTGAGGAGGGAAAGATATGGATCAGGTGAGAGATGGGTGTGTGAGGAGGGATGGACATGGACCAGGGCAGAGAGATGGATGTGTGAGAGGGATGGAGATGGACCATGGTAGAGATAGGTGTGTGACAAGGAGGGATGGAGATGGACCAGGTGAGAGATGGGTGTGTGAGGAGGGATGGACATGGACCATGGCAGAGATGAATGTGTCAGGAGGGATGCAGATGGACCATGGCAGAGAGATAGGTGTGTGAGAAGGAAGAGGGATGTGCAGTGAGTTGGGAGTATCCATGGGAAGCAAAGAGTGATAATTTCATAGTTTCTTTGTGCATTAAGGAGTTGGAATGGAGCTAGGAGATCATCCAGCCCCAGCCCCCTGCCCTGGACAGGGACACCTCCCACCAGAGCAGGTTGCTCAAGGCTTTAGCCAACCTGGAATGAACACTGCCAGGGTTGGGGCAGCCACAGCCTCCCTGGGCAACCTGTGCCAGTGTCTCACCACCCTCACAGGAAGCAACTTCTTCCTAATGTCTAGCCTAGATTTTCCCTCCTACTTGAAGCCCTATGGAGCTGCAGCTTCAGGCTCCTTGGGTTGATGGTCTTGAAATTTCTTGGCCAAAAAACTGGGGAGAAAAGCAGAACCCACAGAGCCAAAGGAGCAGAGTTGCTGCTGGAGGGACCTGGGACCATCTCTCACTCTTCTCTGCATCAGCACTTGTGTCCTGAGCCACCCCCAAGCCATGTGTGTGTGTGGGGGGTGCTGAACCTCCTCCCCTGCACCTGGGCCCTTCTGATTTATGTCTCGGGATCCTGCCCAGGCTTTCAGCTCACATTTCCCTGCCTCAGCACTGCACCAGAGCAGCCCTTGCATAGAGGTGTCCCACATGGCTCCACTCAGACATCTCCTCTGTGTGCTGGAGTCCCTCCCTTGCATGCAGGAGGAAGCACTGCCTGTTCCTCAAGTGTCTCTGTGTCCTTAGCCACATGGAATTCCTCTTACTTTTTCTCCCATGGGTTCACAGCACACACTTGCCCCAAGAAACACTCTGCCCTACTTCCCACACAGGCAGGGATCCAATCCAGCACAGCTCAGCACCCTCAGGCCCTGCTGAAGCTATGGAGCTGTTGGTATGGCATCATCATGTCTAGAAGTATCTGAAGGGAAGGTGTCAGGAGGATGGAGCCAGGTTTTTCTTGGTGGTACCGAGCAGAAGAGCAGGAGGCAATGGGCAGAAAGTTTTGCACAGGAAGTTCTGCCTGAATATGAGGAAGAAATTCTTTCCTGGGCAGTGACCAAGCACTGGAACATGTTGCCCAGTGAGGCTGTGGATTTGCCTTCCCAGGAGATGTTCAAAAGCCATCTGGGCACAATTCTGACTCATGTGCTCCAGGGGACACTGTTTGAGAGGGAAGTTGGACTAGATGGCCTCTAGTGGTCCCTTCCAACCTCAAGCTTCTGTGATTCTGTGAGTCTGTCATTCTGGGGTTGGTGCTTGGCTGTGTGGAAGTTGTTCCTGGGGCTTCCAGGTGGTGCAGCTGACAATGACCCAGACAACCCAGCCCTGCAGGAGGTCCAGCAGTGCATCCACACAGGGAGCATGGGGAAGTCATGGAATCATGGAATGGTTTGGGTTGGAAGGACCTTAAAGATCATGTCATCCCACCCCCTGCCATGGGCAGGGACACCTTCTAACAGCCCAGGTTGCTCCAAGCCCTGTCCAACCTGGCCTGGAACACTCCCAGGGATGGAACAGCCACAGCTGCTCTGGGAAACCTGTGCCAGTGCCTCAGCACCTCACAGGGAAGAATTTCATCCTAATCTCTAATCTAAAACTACTCTCTGTCAGTTTAAAGCTGTTTCTCCTGTCCTATCATTACACATCCTCGTAAAAAGATCATAGAAGGTTTTATGCTTTCAGTAAAGTTTCTAAAATTGCATAGAATTTAACATCTCTCTAATTCCAGCAACACCCTAGCCTGGCTCCAGGGCAGAGGGGCTCCAGCACTTGGGATATCTCCATTGCCTCCTCTAGACTTGCTCCAGCAAGTTCTTATGTCCTCCTTATTTTGGGGTCCCCCAAGCTGCATGCAGTGCTCCAGGTGGTCTCACCTGAGCAGAGCAGAGAGGGAGAATCCCCCACCTCAACCTGCTGGTCATGCTGCTGGGGATGAGCCCATCTGGCCAGGAGGATGAGGTGGGGACACAAAGCACCTGGGAGTCCCCCGGACTGGGACCTTGGTGGGCAGGTGGGCAGGAGCAGGCAGTGATGGTGCTGTGTGGGATGGCTCAGAGCCTCTGTGTACATAGTGTGTGTAGGTGTGGGTTGGGGTGTGGAAATGAGGAGATTGGTTATGTCCTGACTCACTTTTGGATGGCAAAAGGGGAGTACAACAATGGAAATTCAGTGGTTTTATGTCTCCTGTGCTCTCCTGCAGTGCCCAAGTGAGGACAGATCAGAGGGCAAGACAAAGAGCAAGGTAGGTGTGGGCTGGGACTGAGGGATGGAGGGAGGATCACTTCACAGGGGTTGGAGTGGCTTAAGTGTCCTGGATTAGCCCTTGACACCTGCTGATGTAGTCCAGGCTCAGGTCTTCCTCATCCCAGGGTGGGAGACACACTGCTGGGGTGGGATGATGGGCCTGAGAGACACCTGCCCCTTTGTGAGGTGCAGGGAGGGCTGTAAACACAGCCAGGAGGAGGAAGATGCGGGTGGAGACTGCAGTGCCCAGCAGGTACATGGGCAGCACAGCAGGCAGAGCCCCAAGCTGCAGCCAGAGCTCCTGGAGCACCAGGGGCTGGACAGGAGGGGCAGGTACTGGGGCTGGGGGCGGGTGTAGAGGGGTGGGAAATGGGGCTGTGGGGTGGAAAAGCACAGTTAAAGGGTTGTGCCTGGATTCTGTGGGGCAGGAAAGGGTTGCAGAGCTGGGCTGGGTCTGTCCTGCTTTGAAGCCTTGGCTGGAACATGATTTCCACCTCACCCATGAGCATGGGGCTCTTGGCAATGGAGCCCTCACAGGAAGGACTCAGCTCTCATCCCTTTGGCCCAGGTGGATGCTGCAGCTGCTGTGTGGCACGTGGTGATGCTCCTGGCCATGGGCTCTGCTGTCTGCTGACCTGGCCCCCTGCAGCAGTGCTCTGGGGGGGCTGCACCTCAGCCTGCCATGGCATGGCCCTGTCTGAATGTGTCCTTAGCTGTGACAATAAACCAAACCCATCTGAGGGGCTAAGAAAAACACCCAGACCCTCTGTCCTGCTTGTTTTGGGCTGGCTTGGGTGAGGAGAGGTGGAGGGGAAAGAATTGCCCAGGGATGCTGTGGGTTCATATAACATCCCATCCATTTTGAGTTGATTTTGAGCTTGGAAGGAATGGACCACCTTTAAAACACATACGTGAACATGACTGAATGAGAAGGAACCCAACAAGGGGAAGGAGGATGGAGAACTGTT
>NW_008681902.1:11797-27433 GCF_000695815.1 Acanthisitta chloris
GAAAAGAACAGCAACATCAAAGCTGTGACATGTTGATGCTGCTTCTTCGAAGTATACGTTCTTTATCCACACCAGTGAGGCAACAATCCAGCCATGAGCTGCCACCAGCATCCCCTGCCAGGGCACGAGGCAGCAGGGCAGGGCATGTCCATTTGTTATCCAGAGCAGGAGGAATCATCCCTGTGAGCTGCTGAGAGCTCCTGTCAGAGATGAGTGGTTGCTTACAGCTCTGGGCCAGCTCAGGCCAGGCAGGTCAGACACTGGGTATTACCAGAGAGCCCAGACAGATCCATCAGGCTGACTGAGCACATGGTTAACCAGAGTGAGTGTTGCTGTGACCCCTCTGCCAGCTCAGCCTCCCTCTGGGGCTCAGCTCTGGCACGTGGCTGAGCGCAGGAGCTGTCCCAGCTGTGCCAGCCCCAGCCCCTGCCCTGGCACAGGCACATCTGTGGCTGAGGGCAGGAGCTGTCCCAGCTGTGCCAGCTCCAGCCCCTGCCCTGGCACAGGCACATCCTACCTGGCTCTGCACTGCAAACCTGGGTGCAAATCCAGCCTGACATCCACAGAGCAGAGCCCATCCCACCTTGGTGCCATGGAGAGCAAAGCCTAGGGATAAACTCTCTGACCTCTCTCCATAGCATCTCTCCTGCAGCTCCTCTGCTTTGTGCCCAGCTGTCCCCAGTCACCTTCAGCCCAAGCTGAAGTCTATTGCTGCTCCCAGGGGCTCAGCACCGGCACAGCACCATCCACAGCAGAATCATTTCCACCATCAGAGGGCATTGTTGGATTAAGTTTATCCCAGGATGGCTCACTGAGGTGGTTGGGACTTGGGAAGATACCCCAGGGTGGAGGTGACAGCCCAGGATGGCAGGAGAGCTAGTCTTCCCCTGGGATGTTCACACCTATCCTTGGACACTGATGGGCATGTCTTGACGCCCATGATGCCCTTGGCACCTTGGCAAGTGGCTTTGGCCAGTGGGACAAGGGCTGGAGACAGGCTGTTAGCTGGGGGTTTGCTAACACAGAGGAGAAGCAGCATCTCCAAGACTCTCAA
The DNA here is from genome assembly GCF_000695815.1 of Acanthisitta chloris. NCBI lineage: Eukaryota > Metazoa > Chordata > Aves > Passeriformes > Acanthisittidae > Acanthisitta > Acanthisitta chloris. Next base: position 12,852 of record NW_008681902.1, read on the forward strand.
GCTGCATGCTGTGCCCGTTCCAGACTCTTAATCCAGTCCTACAGGGCACAGGATGTGTTTGCAACCCACAGGGGACTGTGGTAGGCAACAGACTGTGTTTGTAACCCCACAGGGCACCACGGTAGGTAACAGACTGTGTTTGTAACCCCACAGGGCACCGAGGTGACTAACAGCATCCACTTTTAGTGAGGTCTCTCCAGGAAAGGTCTGGAGAGCACAGAGTGGAAAAATCCACTGGGTGGTTGTGTTTTTTTCCCTGTAGCAACTATTCACGTGCCTTTTGATTTTCAGCATCCCAAGCAGCAGGTTTCTGGGCACCTTAGCAAGGAGCAGGCAAAGGAGTCAGTTCCATGAAAGCAGCAAAAATGAGATGCATGTGGTAGTCAGAGCTGTGCTTGGCACACAGCAGCACCAATCCAAGGGCAAGTACTGCTGTGCCAAGGGACCACAGGGTGGGGGGGGTCCTCTCTGTGCTCACTTGGGCTTGCAGCATCCTCAGGCACCACTGATAAAGGATTTTTGCCTCTTCAGGAGGCTGGGAGGGTGTTTAGAGCCTCTCCATCACCATGAGGCCCAAGGGAAGGGTTTGCTCCTATCCTTGCCATTGCTCTTCTGCTCCCCTCGTGTTTAGCCCAGTGTGGGCTGAGCCAGGAGCCTGGATATGACATATATATGATATATGCCACTGCAAAATGTGGCAGGCTGAGCCCTTCATCTCTTCTCTTCTCTGCTGCCCTCCTCTCCCCTCCAGGCTGAGCAGAGCTGGCTGCAGCAGTGGGCAAAGGGGACACCCAGCAGCTCCACTGCCCATGACACACTGACACACACCAGTTCTCTTGGTACCCAGCTAACAAGCCACCCATAAATCTCACCCATCCACAGTCCTTCTCCTCTCTGTACCCCTCTCCAAACCCCTGGGGGAACTTGCTGCAGTCCCTTTGCCCCTTGGTGACGTCCCATGTGAGGGGCATGACCCTGCTGGGGCAGGGGAAGGGTCAGAGGACATGAGTTTCCAATGGGAACCTGGGGAACAAGGGATGCTGATAAGGAAAGAAGCCCAATTAACTCAAATTAACTCTTCCCACCACTGCTTCACCCTTGGACTAGATGCTGCTGCAGAGCAGGGATGGCACTGCCAGCACCTAGAGGGACCACAGGGCTGGCTGTGGGTGATGGTCCATCTCCATCCAGCTCTCCTCAAATGGGACCAACAATACACCCTGAGCACAGCTGGACCTCAGGAGTGGGAAAGTGCCCGTCAGCAGCATCAGCACTGACACAGTGGCCTGTAACCACCTCCCACTTGCCCTCAGATGGACACAGGGGCCTCTCTGTCCCCCTGGCCTCCATCCAGCTCTCCTCAAATGGGACCAACAATACACCCTGAGCACAGCTGGACCTCAGGAGTGGGAAAGTGCCCGTCAGCAGCATCAGCACTGACACAGTGGCCTGTAACCACCTCCCACTTGCCCTCAGATGGACACAGGTGCCTCTCTGTCCCCCTGGCCCATGGAGGTGGCTGCAGTAACCACAAGGTTTGGGTCAAAAGGGTTTGGCTGCACAGGGAGGGTTGGAGGGAGTGATGTAGGAGAGATGAGACAAACAGGCTGGGTGAGATTTGCTACTGCTTTGCACAGAAGACAGCAGGAGGAAAGAGAAAGTATGACTCAAAGCCAAAGTAAAAGGAGAGAGAAGACACATGGAGAGGACACAGCTCCTTGGGTGTAGCTTGCAGGGGTGGTGGGTGCTGCTGGGGTCCATGGGGAGCCATTAGGGCACTTCTGCAGAGGGTATGACCTACATGACCTACTCTGAGGTTGTGCTTAAGGGTTTCATTTCCCCTGCACCTGCCCTTCTGGTAGTGTTGAGAGCTGGAGACTGATCCTCTGCTCCGTAGGGTTCACCACCCCTCGGGTGCTGCCATTGCCAAGGGATTGCATGGGATCCTCTGTCTCCCCAAGCTGAGCTCAGCTCACCTCTCCCTGGTGATGGAGGGGCAAGGAAGGGCTTGAAAGCTCCAGCAGAAATCCCATTATTCTGAGCTCTCCTGGTTCTCAGCAGCTTCACTCCCACCAGGACACCCCTTTTTTCCAGTGCCCTCACAGACCTGTGGATGGGGACCAGAGCATGAGATGCCTCCAGCATCACCCACCACTGCACTGAAAGGGGCCAGAAGCCTCCATCAATGGCAGAGAACCTCCTGGGTGCTTTGGATCATTGGACTTTATTTGCATGAAGACAAACTGCACATTTGTCTGTACAATTTCTCCTTAAATACTTGGCAACCCTTTAAAAAAAAAAAAAAGGAGAAAACGAAAACAAAGAGGGGAAAACAAACCAGAAGGGAACAGTGCAGGCTACAATATCAAAACAGTACAATGCTTGTGAATAAATAACCCCCCAGGGTCGGGGCCAGGCTCAGCCCTCAGGTCCTCACCACCCTTCCCCTCACAGCAGAAACAGCATCCAGATGTGGCCAGGGCTGGGCACGGCCCACCCAGCTCTACTGTCTCCCAGTTCCTAGTTGGCAGGCTCAGCCATGGTGGTGCTGGTGGAGTTCTTGTTGGTTTTGCAGCAGAAGTACTGGTTCCAGATCTGCAGGAAGGCCGTGCGGAACTTCTTGATCCTGAAGGCATAGACGATGGGGTTCATGGCCGAGTTGCCATGGGTGAGGAAGATGGCAATGTAGGTGAGGATGTGAGGGGTCTCACAGGATGGGCAGAACAAGGTGATGCAGTTGAGGATGTGCAGGGGCAGCCAGCTGAGAGCAAAGAGGAAGAGAACCAGTGCTAAGGACTTAGCGATCTTCAGCTCCTTCCCATAGTACTTCTGGGGGTCATTGGAGCTCGAGGAGACCTTCTTGTTGAGTTGCTTACGGATGAGGTTGAAGACTTCCAGGTAGATGAGCAGCATCAGCAGCAGAGGAGGCAGGACCCAGACAAAGAAGTTGAAGTACACCATGTACTCCATGCTGATGACTGTCTCAAACTGGCACTTGATGACAAAGTCTGTGTGGCTGGAGTTCGGCTCCTGAGTCCTCATCTTGTTCAGGTTGTTCCAGCCAAACATTGGGGTGAGGCCCACCAGAAAGGAGATGATCCAACAGCAAGCGATGGCCACTGCTGCCCGCCGGGGTGTCACCACGCTCTTGTACCTGTGGGACAGACAACAGCCACAGGAAGGACTTAAACACCACTGGGATGCTCTGCTGGGGGTTAAGGTGGCACTAGGTGGGGTGGCAGTGCCCATGCTCAGATGGGAGGATGCTCCTCACCGCCTTGGCAATCCCTAGCAGCTTGTTCCTTCACTGGGAACCATCATTACCCCAGGGCTGGGCAGAGACCTCAGATATGATCCTGGAGCTCTGGGGGGTGATCCCAAGCTAGGAAGTGCATTAGCAACCTGGAGTGTTCCTGCATGGTCAACCTCATATCTAGGAGGGGATCAAATCAGCAGCTCAAATCATGTCCCAGCACCTACCTCACATCCCAACACCTACACCCAGAGCTCTTACACCTGTAGAAGATACAACAGCCACAGGAAAGAGTTACACACAAGCAGGATGCTCTGTCTGGGGGTTAAGTCAGCCCCAGGTGTGGTGGCAGTGTCCATGCTGAGATGGGATGATGCTCTTCACTCCCTTGGCGATTGGTAACAGCTTGTCCTGATAATTAACAGACTGGTTTCTCTGCATGTGCCCTGGGAACCTCTTTCTGTCTCCCATCACCACCCCAGGGGTGGGCAGGGACCTCAGACATGATCCTGGAGGTCTGGGGGGTGATACATGTTCAACCTTTATATCTAGAAGGAGGTCATGTCACTGGCAGCTCACATGACATCCCAGCACCCTACTTTCCATCCCAGCACCTTCCATCCCAGCACCTCCACCCAGACCTGAGGCTGCCCTTCCCTTCCCCCATGCAGCAGCCCTGCCAGCTCCCTGTCCCAGACAATTCCCCCTGTGCCTGGAGAGGAAAGAGCCAGCAGAACCATCCCCTGGGCCCTAGCAAGCTGGAGGAAGGATCTGCGGGTGCTAATGGACCTCTGGGGAAACTTCTGGGCTCAGTCTGGTTCATCTCCTAATGCACTTGGGCAACCCACAAAACCTTCTTTCCTAATGGGCTGCTGCCAAGGGTTGGAAGAGGAGGAGAGCTGGGCTCTGCTCCCTCCCTCATGCCCCTGGGGAGCACACCAGGGCTGGGCTCGTCTCTCCAGAACTCTCCAAGCGGGAAGTGGAGTCTGTGGGATTGATTTTTCCCCCTGGCCCTCACAAAAGCTTCTCCTTGGAGGTCAAGAAGATTCTCAGCCTATGAGTTATTGCTTTGCACTGGAGGGGATTGAACACAGAAGGTTTCTCTGCCCCATTTGCTGAGTCTCTCAGTGCTGTGGGGCACACCTGGAGCTCCATCCTGCTGGCCAGAGCTCCCTGCTGTGGGTCTGCAGCCTCATCTTGTGGTGGGAAATGAAGCATTTGGGGCTTTTAATACAGCCCAGGACCCAAAGCCACTCTCCTTTGTTAAGACCCATCTCATGGGCAAGGTGAGAGCATGGAGGGATGCAGGGTGAGGAGGGGCCATGGGTCCCCACAAGGCCAGAGGGTCCAGAGCCACTGGTCTCAGCTTTCCCAAATGAACCTCCTCTGCTCTGGGAAAAGATTCCCAACATCCTGGTGGCAGCCAGGTCCCATGGGAAAGAGGTGAGGACGTGGGCAGCTGTTTCCTCTGAGAGCTAAGCCTGGATTGGGAGGGTGATTTATTCCTTGTGGGGAGGAGAGAGGGCAGGAGACCCTGAGAAAGGGGCAGGAGACCCTGAGAAAGGCTCTGGGCAGGGAGAGCTGGGGCACAGGGAGGGCGAGGGGTTCTGGGAGAGAACCAGCACTGGGGTCAGCTGAAGGGAAAGGAGGGAGGGCATGGGAGAGCAGGGTGGCAGAGGGATCCCAGAGGCTCCTGGGGGGCTGTGTGCTGGCCTGAGCACCCCAACAGCAGGTCCTTGGGGAGGGCTGATGTGCTGTGTGACATCCCTCTCCCACCTCCCCAGGCTTGAGCAGCTCAGGTTGGCCACACTAGATATAACAACACCATCCCCTGCCCCAGCTCCTTCCCTCTGCAATCCCTGCAAGCTGTGCCACTTCTCCTCACCCCTGGGGGCTTCTAGGGGCTTCTACTGCTTTGGCTGGACATGGGTGGGTACTCCCTGCCCTGCAGAGCTATGGGAGAGCCATCTCCCCAGAGACAAATCTGCTGAGCAGCAGCAGTGGGACCACAGACCCCAAACAACCTCCCAGGGCTTGCAGGCAGCACCCAGTCTGGGCTGCCCCCAGAGCACCCACCGTGTTCCCCTGCCCTCATGCCTGGCTGGGGGAGCAAACAGCACTCAGGGAGCACTGAGACTCTGTTGTTAGGCAGGAGCCAGGCTGGGATCAGAGGACACAGTGTTCACTCCTGCAGCCAAAGCAGAGGGGATGGAGAATGACTGCAGGAGGTCTAGTCTGGATGGTCCTGGCCCCCTGCAGCTCCAGAACAGTGTGTGTTGTGCAGATGTTATCAGGACAGCTGAGGAGGGTGTGCAGACCTCAGGGCCCTGAGAGCACACAGACTTGTGTGGGCCAGAGGGGATAACACACACACAGCACAGAGCTGCTCCTCCTCCCACCTCCTCACTGCACAGCTGTCCTGGCTGCACAGCTGTCCTCGCTGCACATCCAGCCCTTCCCAATGCATATCCATCCCTTGTTTATGTTCATCCATCCCTTCTCTTCACTGCACATTCAGTGTTTTCCTGTGAGGGTGAGGAGACACTGGCACAGGTTGCCCAAGGAGGTTGTAAATGCCCCAAGGATATTGTGGATGCCCCAAGGGGGTTGTGGATGCCCCAAGGAGGTTGTGGATGCCCCAGGGAAGTTGTAAATACCCAAGGATATTGTGGATGCCCCAAGGGGGTTGTGGATGCCCCAGGGAGGCTGTGGTTGCCCCAGGGAGGCTCTGGCCCCAGGGAGGGTTGCCCCAGGGAGGCTCTGGATGCTCTAACCCTGATGGTGTTTTATTCCAGGTTGGCTGAAGTCCTGAGCAAACTGCTCTGGTGGGAGGTGTCCCTGCCCATGGCAGGGTTTTGGCACTGGATGATCTTTAAGGTCCATTCCAACCCCATAACATATTATGAAACTATGAAACTATCTCTTTGCTTCCCATGGATGCTCCCAACTCACTGCACATCCAACCCCCCTCCTTCTCACACATTCATCTCTCTGCCCTGGTCCATGTCCACCCCTCCTTGCTACATGTCCATCTCTGCCACCTCCCTGCTCATGCCTGGCCTGACACAGACCCTCTGAGCAGTAGGACCTGTCTCTCCCTGCTCCTCACTTCACTTAGCACCACGAGGTTTGAGCATGGCCCTGCAACAGCAGCTGAGAGCAAAACCTGTGCATCCTCCAGCACCTGAGCACCACAGTCATAACAACCATGGCTGAACCCAAAAAATCCACAGAAAGCAGCAACATCTGGAGCTGGAGGTTTGTTCCCATTGCTCCTCCAAGCAACAAGCCAAGGACAGAGGCAGCTGCAGGGACATGTGCTCCCTGAGGTCTTGCAGGTGCCCATTGTCCACAGCAACCCTACACAGAGAATGATGAAAGCCAAGTTCCTCCTCTGCCCACCCCACCAGGTCCACCCATCCCAGTGGCTGTGACCATGTTGCTCTCATGGGGCTCTGAAGGCCCCAAGCCCTACTGAAATTATTTTTACCCTTTACTTTCCCTGGAGGTGTTTAAGAAGTGACTGGATGTGGCACTTAGTGCCATGGCTTACTTGACATGGAAAAGAGCTCTGAGATCATCAACTCCAACCTAGGACCTAACACTCCCATGGCAGCCAGACCATGGCACTAAGTGCCACATCCAGTCTGTCCTTAAAGACCTCAGAGGTCTTTCCCAACCTACAGAATCATACAATCATCAAGGTTGGAAGAGACCTCTGAGATCACCAAGTACAACCATTAACCTGTCACTGTAACCCCTAAACCCCTAAACCATATCCTCCAGTACCAGGTCCAGACACCTCCAGGGATGGTGACTCCACCACCTCCCTGGGCAAACCTATTCCAGTGTCTGAACATCCTAATAGGGGTAAAATTTATCCCAACATCTCCTCTGCCTCTGCTCTGTCTCAGCTCAAGGCCATTCCCTCTAGTCCTCTCCCTGCAGCCATGGCAGGAGAGACATCCCCCACCTCTCTCCAACCCTGTCAGAAAGTTGGAGAGAGCCATGAGGTCACCCCTGAGCCTCTTCTCAAGGCTGAACAGACCAAATCCCTCACCCTTCCTCCCCAAACATGTTTTCTAGACAATCCTGAGATTCTGCAGAGGATGAAAATGCAAGATCCAATCTAATCCTCCATCCCTTGGTGGGGACAGACAGCAGAGGGTCAGGGACAGACTTTGCTGTTCCAATGTTTCTTCCTTGGTTTTTCTTCCCATTAAGAAAAACCCTGAATGACCTCATTTAGCATCAACATGACAGAGCTGGAGTTTGGGGTAGGACTGGGAGGGAGAAGTTCTAGAAAATACTGATAATGGCTCACAATTAATAAATAATCTCATTATTAGCATCAGCATCTGAACAATTTGTAGCATCATTGCAATTTTATTACTACTATCATCTTGATTAACAGCTGTGACCAAACCACCCGTGACAATAGTCACCACCATCAGCAACCACTTTGGGTTTGTTTCCTTTGTCTGTGGCTTTGCTCCTGACCATAATTGCAAGATTTGCTCCTGACTGGTGGTTTTTGCACCATCTCTTCCTCCACAGAGATGGGCATTGCCCCAAGTTCTCCTGGATGTCCTAACAAGGCCAGGAGAAAGGAAACACAGCAACTATCCAACCTCATTGCTGTCCTGGTGGGATGGGATGGGATGGGATGGGAAGGGATGGGATGGGAAGGGATGGGCAGGAGGTTTGGTTTGATGTGGAACAAAAATGGCTTTGAGGGTTTGGAAAGTAAAGCAAAGAGACAAAGTGGCAATTATTAACAGTGCTGGCTGCTCCCCAGAGGAAGAGCAAGAGGTGATGGGTGGAGATGGAGACAGACGAGTTGTCCCCAGGGGCTTTGCAGAGCTAATGGTGAGGGGTGGAAAAGCCTCTCCAGGGAGGGATATTGCCTCCAGGAGTTGTGGTAGTCAAAGTTTGTTGGGCTGAGGATGGAGCACTCAGGCATCTTTTTCCAGAGTCACAGGATGGTTTGGGATGGCAAGAATCTTAGAGATCATCTTGTTTCACCCCCTGCCATGGCCAGGGACACCTCTCACCAGCCCAGGTGGCTCTAAGCTCCATCCAGCCTGGCCTGGAACACTCCCAGGGATGGAGCAGCCACAGCTGCTCTGAGCAACCTGTGCCCGTGCCGAGCAACCTGTGCCAGTGCCTCAGCACCTCACAGGGAGGAATTTCTTCCCAATATCCCATCTGTCCCTGCCCTCTGGCACTGGGAAGCCATTCCCTGTGTCCTGTCCCAAGTCCCTCTGCAGCTCTCCTGGAGCCCCTTTAGGCACTGGAAGGGGCTCTGATGTCTCCCTGGAGCTTCTCTTCTCCAGGCTGGGCATCCCCAGGCCTCCCAGCCTGGCTCAAGGACAGAGGGCTCCAGAACCCTGGAATGGTTTGGAATGGAAGAGACCTTCAAGACCATTCAGTTCCCATAGGCAGGGACAACTTCCACTAGCCCGGGTTGTATGGGAAGGGTGCCAAGATGGATCAGGCTCTGCTCTGTGCTGCAATCCAATAAAACAAGAGGCAACCCTGGCAGTGTTCATTCCAGGTTGGCTAAAGCCTTGAGCAACCTGCTCTGGTGAGAGGTGTCCCTGCCCAGGGCAGGGGGTTGGCACTGGGTGATCTCTAAGGTCCATTCCAACCCCTTAACATTCTATGAAACTATGAGACAGCCAAGGGCTCATTCCTACCTCTCCAACCCACAGGTCACTCAAATCCAACACTCCCAACATCTCTTGTTTGATTTGAAAAGACTTCAAAGCTTCTAGGTCTGGTTTGAATCAAATCTGTTTGATTTTCAGTGTTTCTGTGAACATCCTTTTTGCCCAGAAAACACTTGCTGGTGTCCAGCCAGAGCCAAGATGTGGCTTTGCTGGTCCTTGCTCTGGAAGACTTTATTGCAGTGCAGTTCCTGTGGAACTAATTCCCTAATGAAAGCAGCTCATCACTAATGAAAAGGAGCTGCAGCCGACGTTGCAAGGGGAAAGGAGGCCAAGCTGCCATGAAGCTCATCTGCATTATGAACACAGCAAGGAAAAGCAGCCAGAGCCTGTCCTGGTCTAATTGGAAATCTCTAGACAAAAGTGCTTTGATCACAGAGCACTTTGGTTTCTGCTCCTTTCTCCTGACTGTGCCTCAGATCTCTCAGTGTCCTGGAGGCTGTGGGTGGGAAACTTCAGCTCTTGGTGTTCAAAGCTGCTCAGAAATGGGAAGGTGAGAAATGCAAAGTGGTGTCTGGGCTCTGCCAGGATTATCTGAGCCACAGCTCAGAACTGGGATGAGGAGCTCCCTGGGTACTCACTCACATGGTGGGAAATGCTGCAGAAGGGACACTAGAGGAAACCTAGTCAGGGATCCTTGGTCACCTCTAACCCTGGAAGTGAGAGTTTATTCCTTCTGCATAGAATTCCAGAGTGGTCTGGGTTAGAAGAACCTTAAAGCTCATGTCATCCCATCCCCTGCCATGGGCAGGGACATCTTCCACCAGCCCAGGTTGCTCCAAGCCCTGTCCAACCTGGCCTGGAACACTCCCAGGGATGGAACAGCCACAGCTGCTCTGGGCAACCTGTGCCAGTGCCTCAGCATCCTCACAGGGAGGATTTCCTTCCTAACATCTATCCTAGCTCTGACCATTTCAGTCTCTTGCTATGGCTATTTTCCTCCTTCCCTTCAGAACTCTTCCGAGCTTCATTTAGGTCCAAACCCAAAGTTCAAACTCGTGAAGGTCATCAAAGGCTCTGAAGGTGTGTTGAAATGTCTCAAAAGGTCTGTTAGCATTGGCATAAATGTCACTTGGCACAAGGTCCCCCTGGATGTTCTGAGTGCAGGTCTGCTCACATCCCTCCTACATGCCAGTGGGAGCTGTATGGGGTCAAGCACCAACCCCTCAGCCCTTCACACTCCTCACAGCAACTGGCCTCAAACATGGCTTGAGCTGTTGGGTGGCTCCACCACAAAGGCACTTCACACCCTCCTGCCTCATCCTGAGAGCTCTCCCAGCCATGATGGGGGACACAGGTGGCCATGACACAGCCATGGAGGTGATGTGAGAACACATCTCATGGGCTCATACCATTTGAGGTGTCCACACCACTTAAGGTGTCCACACCACTTGAGCTGCTCACACCATTTGAGGTGTTCACACCATTTTACATGATGCTCTCACAGCCACATCATTTCTAGTTTTCCACCTTGTAAGAAACATGGTGGTTGTATCACCCATCTGGAGTGTTACCATGTGAGTGGTGGCCTTGGGAGGGACAGATGCCAACCAACATCAGCCGAGTTGGCAGTTGGATGGAGATCTTCATGACAACTTGTTCCTACAAGTGCTTGGAAGGGAAGAGACTGGCCCTACCAGCATCTCCTCTGAGGTGCTCAGGGGGTTGTCCTGATCCCAAAATCCCAGACTTGTTCCTTGTCAAAGGTCTTTGGCAAGTAAAGACATGAAAAACTGGTCCAGTCTTTTATGTGAGCCAGAAGAACTCACCCACCAAGGACATTGATGTTGGGTGGTGCTGGAGCTCCTTTTCTGAACCAAAGGAGCCCAACAGCCTCCAGCAGCACAGCATTTCCATCTGACACCAGCATCCTACCACAGAGACACCTCCTAGTGCTCCAAAGGGATCATGAGGACCAAAGTGACCTGTGTATGTCTCCTCCAAACACTTCTGGTTGGTCTGCAAGCAGTCTGAGCCGTTGGAGAAGCCTGAGAAGTCCCAGCAAAGCCCTGGGACAAGAGGGGACAGGGGGATGTGGTGGGAGGTGGCTCTGGCTTGGTGTCCTCAGGCTCCTCCTGCAACCTTGAGGAACTGATCTAAAAGGAGCTGAGGAGGGAAATCTATGCCTGGGACCTCACTCATGTCTATTTGCTCAGGGTGACTGAGAGCTCAGCTGGAGAGGACACTTGGGTGAGGACAATGGTCCACAGGTCACACTTCTGGTGGGTTCCACAGCAGGAGAGGCACCAATGGGAGCAGACATCTTTCACCCACCACCCATGTGGGTGAGGCTGCATCCCAAAGCTCCACCTGGCACCTCTATAGCACCCATGGAGACAGAGCCTGGGTCAGGGTTGTCCTGCTCCCATCAGCACCAGCTGTCCCAGCCTGGAACTGTCACTGGGACAGTCCAGGGATCACAGGAGAAGGGTGATGGGCACCCCCTGAGATGTGCTGGAAGACAAGGTGAGGACAGGCAGTCCAAAGCTGTGAGGAGGCCCAGGAATGGATGTCCCCACGGGTGCCAAGCCCTCCCTGCCACACTGCTGTGAGTGCCCTGTGTGCCACTAGCTGTGCAACATGAGGTCACAGCTGTCACTGTGGCTGGAGCAGGAAGGCAGGGCTGGGACCACCCCATGGAGGGCCAGAGAGGGATTTTCTCACCATATGGTGTCCTTCCTGCTTGGCATCAGCTCTGAGAGCAGCTGGAACCTTTCCAAGCCTATAGCTCTGCTCATATGTGGTGACCTGGAGTTGCACTCCAGGCTCTGCAGGGAGGAGCAAAGCATGAGCAACACTCTGCCTTGAGCACCTCTGCTCCCAAAACACTTTGAGTCCTGGATGGACAGGATCAGTGGGCTGAGGACAACTACATGAGGGTCAATCAGGTTCAGGTGGCCAAGGAGGCCAAGGACATCTCTTGGCCTGGAGCAAGGACAGTGGGGCAGCATCATCCCCCTGGACGCAGCACTGGGGAGGTCACACCTCAGTGCTGGAGCCAGGTTTGGGCCCCTCACAGCAAAAAGGCCATTGAAGCACTGGAGAGGGTCCAGAGGAGGGGAACGAGGGCAGAAATGGTCTAGAACACATGTCCATTGAATCACTGGAGAGAGTCCAGAGAAGGGCACTGAGGGCAGAAATGGTCTAGAACACATGTCCTATGAGGGACATAAAAGGTGTAGAGCACATGTTCAATGAGGATCATGAAAGTCTAGAACACCTGAGGAAGGGCTGAGGGAGTTGGGTTTGTGCAGCCTTGAGAAGAGGCTCAGGGGTGACCTCACAGCTCCCTCCAATTCCCTGACAGGGGCTGGAGAGAGGTGGGGGATGTCTCTCCTGCCATGGCTGCAGGGAGAGGACTAGAGGAAATGGCATTGGAATAGGCACTGGAATATTGCCCAGGGAGGTGGTGGAGTCACCATCCTTGGAGGTGTTTAAGAGGCATCTGGATCTGGCACTGGAGGATATGGTTTAGGGTTTAGGGGTTACAGCAGTGACAGGTTAATGGTTGGACTTGATGATCTTAGAGGTCTCTTCCAACCTTGATGACTCTGATTCCACGATTCTAAGAGGAGACAGTACCACCCCTCGAGGCTGCTTGATACAAAGCTCCCTCAAAGACCCCTGGAGAGCCCTAGTGCATGGGGGTGACAGATCCATGAGTACCCTGGGCTGTGTACATCCCACCCCACTGATGTTCCTCCTGCTCCAGGCTTTGGTTTTACCATCCCCAAATGATAGCTCCCTGCATGGGAATCATTCTGCAACACGTGTCTGCCAAGCACAAGTGGCAGCAGCTGCCAAGGCCACTGAATGTTTCCAATCACTTAATATCCAGGAATTCTCTAATGGATAAGGCTGAGGGTGGTTATGAGGCTTCTGAGAACAAATCCATCCTGCCAAACTTGGCTGATTCCCACAGAGCAAACCACAGCATCCCCAGGGCTTGGTGAGTGCTGTGGTTAGCAGTGGGAGAAGCTGGAGCTGGACACAGCTCCAGCAAATGGCAAGAAAGAGGCAGAAAAAGGAGAGTTTGAGCTTTGCCAGAGGAGGTTGTGGAGGGACTTGGACCATTTGCAGCTGTCCTGAACCCCAGACAGGGCCTGGAGAGGTGTTGCTGGTTTGGTGTATGTTCAACCTTGGTTGGACTTAGCCTTGGTGTGGGTTGAGTCTTGGTGTGGGTTGAGCCTTGGTGTGGGCTCACCCTGCCCTGCCACATGTCCCAGGACCTTGGATGCATCCTGATACCCCTGAGGACCACAGAGGGATGTGGGTACACCCAAAAGGAGCCCTAGGGACAAACACCCACAGAAGAAGCAGAGGAAATAGGGTAGAAAAGGACTTCATGAGCTGAAATGCCTGGAAAGGGGGAGTGATGCCTCCACAGGGCAGCTGGGCTGTGCCAGGGTGACACCCCAGTACCAATCCTGAGGGTCCATCAGGGATGTCCACCCAGTGGGTGGCTACAGGTGTGGAAAGAGATGTCCTCCCAGCTCCAAAAGGCCCTGGTATGGACCTAGAGGACAGACATGTCCCCACCTCTGCTGCCTTCTCGATGCCATCAGTCCCAGTGGGACCAAGCCTCACACCCCAGAGATCAGCCCACCGTGAGCTTGGCACCACCCACAGCCTCAGGAGAGCTTGTTCCCCTGCTCCCCAACACCCACACACATTGGCCACCTGCTTTTGAGCATAAACCTGCCACATTTCAGGTTCCAGTGAGAAGATCAGGTTAAACCTTTGCCTGATGAGCCAAGGAGACTTGTCTTATCACACCTGGGGATGTTGGGAGCAGTCACCACCACCCCAGGCTGGATGAGGTCCTTGCACACCCTCCTGGGGCTGCTCCTGGCCTGGCTGAATTATCTACTGGTTGGACCTGTGCTCACTTGGGGTGTCTGTACCACTGGACTCTCCTGGCTCTGGCAGTGAGTCACAGCCCATCTTTGGGAACAGACCACAGGCTTCCAGGAACTGCAGAGCCACTTTCACATCACTTGCCCAGTTGTTCTCATCTCAGATGTGGGATGTGAGTAACCATGGCAGCTCCAGCATGGACCAGTGCCTGCAGCATTCCCTTGGGCATCCCAACAGCTACCACTGCAGCAGGAGTCTGCAAGGGGAAGGGGAAGTATGGGAGATCTCAGGGAGGGAGGATGGAAAGCACAGCAAACTCTCATATAGCTTCATTCAGGTTCTGTCCTGGCTGGGGAGGAGAGGCTGGAGAGGTGTTGGTCACAAAGGGAATTGGCAGTGCTGGTGGCAGCAGCTCAGTGTGAGCCAACAGTGTGACCAGGTGGCCAAGGAGGCCAAGGCCATCTTGGCCTGGAGCAAGGACAGTGTGGCAGCAGGACTAGGGAAGTGCTCATCCCCTGGACTGGGTACTGACAGCTCAGTGCTGGGGTCAGGTTTGGGCACTCACTGCAAAAAGGAAAGGACATTACTGGAGAGAGTCCAGAGAAGGGCAAAGCGGGCAGAAAAAGGCTAGAGTACATGGGGAAAGGTTGAGGGAGTTGTGCTTGGCTAGCCTTGAGAAGAGGCTCAGGAGTGATTTCATTGCTCTCTACAACTACCTGAGGGTGGTGAGACACTGGCACAGG
>NW_008681902.1:27844-34815 GCF_000695815.1 Acanthisitta chloris
GAGCAGCTGTGGCTGCTCCATCCCTGGGAGTGTTCCAGGCCAGGTTGGATGGGGCTTGGAGGAACCTGGGCTGGTGAGATGTGTCCCTGCCCACGGCAGGGGGTGGGACTTTAAGGTCTCTTCCAACCCCTTCACATCCTCTGACACTCCCCTCTGATGCTGTGGACAGCAGCAGTGCTGAGTGGGTGACAATGCTCCGGAGGTATCACCCTCCTGCTGCCTTGTGTCAGCCCTGAATGTGCACCCAGTGGCTCTGCTCAGTGGCTCCCAAGCCCTAATGAGCCATAGGTTCACATCCAGGCAGCTCCAGAGCTTCCTCCCATCTCTACCACATGTGGTCACACCCTTCTGGATTGTCCTGGCCCTCTGGTTTCTCCCTCCAGGATCCTGAGGGAGGTGGGAGGGAAATGATTTAACACTATTGGCAATGGTTGCAAAACCATGAAACAAACTGCAGAACCTCAGAACTGGAGGAAAAATGTGATGTTCTTGTCTTTTGGCTCCTTTGGCTCTTTCAGGCAGCAGCACTTGGAGCAATGAAGGGGTGAGAAGTGCTGCTCTAAGAGAGGAAAGAACCAGGAGCTGAGATGTTTTTATAGCCCCAGGACTCCAGGAATTAGGACATGGAGAAGAACAGACTGGTCCCTAGGAGGTGGGAGTGAAGCTGTGAGAGCTGCTTCCACCCCTGAAGGATGTCATGGGTGTGATGGACTTGTCTTCAGTGTTCCCACTGGGCAATAAATTTTCTGGACATTTTTAGTGTCTAAGCAGTTTTGTTGCCAATAATAGGAATTTGCTGTGCAAACATCTCCTTGGAGAGGAGAACAGGTCTGAGCCTGAGGGCAGGTCCCACACAGCCCCATCACATGGATGAATCCATTCTGCCCTGAGAGCAACCTCAGCTGCAGCAGAGACAACTTCAGGAGGAGCCACTCTAAACCCACATTTGGTCCTCTCTGGACAGGCTGGATGGGGCTTGTTGGGGAGTGTCCTGAGGAGGCCCTGGAGATGCCCCAAGGGCTGGAGCATCTCTCCCATGGAGCCAGGCTGGGAGAGCTGGGGGTGTCCAGACTGGAGAAAAGAAGCTCCAGGGAGACCTCAGAGCCTCTTCCAGTGCCTAAAGGAACTCCAGGAGAGCTGCAGAGGGACTTGGGACAAGGCATGGAGGGACAGGACACAGGGAATGGCTTCCCACTGCCAGAGGGCAGGGACAGATGGGATATTGGGAAGGAATTCCTTCCTGTTAGGGTGATGAGACACTGGTACAGGGTGCCCACAGCAACTGTGGCTGCTCCATCCCTGGGAGTGTTCCAGGCCAGGTTGGATAGGGCTTGGAGCAACCCGGGCTGGTGGGAGGGGTGCCTGCCTGAGATGAGATGAGCTTTGAGGTCCTTCCAACCCAAACCACTCTGTGATTCTCTGTCAATGTGCTGGAGGTGTTTCTCCCCCAGCATCATGATGGGGATATCAATGTGCTTGGCCAGGAGTCTCAGGTCATCTGCTCTCACCATGCCAGGCCATGACCCTGTGGATTTGGCCTTCTCCAAGGGTCTCCCACATCATTCCTGCCCTGCTGTGGCAATTAGGTGGGAGCTGCTTGCCCAAGCCTGGCTCAGCAGTGGCTCCTGTGTCTCTGCAGGACACCAGTGCCTAGAGAAGTGAAGGTGAGGTACAAGTGTAGCACACAGGGGAAGAGCTAAAAGGCACTTTGGCCATCTCCAGTGCAAACCCAGTCCCTGCCTGAAGAAAGGCAGTGGTTTTTCAGTTCCTGCTTCTATTGCATTTGATTCTTTCTATGTATTTTGTTCTTTATGCAGGAGAAACACTTTGAAACCAGAACTCTGCCAGTCAGCCCCAAAATATAGAAGGGAGGGGGAAGAGAGGAGGATGAAGAAAGAAAGCAGCTCTGCAAAGCACTTAAAATGCCAAATCTGTCAAATGTGGCTCTTTGGGAAGTGGAAATGAGACAGCAGACACAAAGTGTGGTGTGACTGGGTCCTGGGAGCCTCTGGGG
Source organism: Acanthisitta chloris (assembly GCF_000695815.1). Taxonomy (NCBI): domain Eukaryota; kingdom Metazoa; phylum Chordata; class Aves; order Passeriformes; family Acanthisittidae; genus Acanthisitta; species Acanthisitta chloris. Next base: position 29,859 of record NW_008681902.1, read on the forward strand.
CTCACACTCCAGCCCACAGAACACTGTGGCTTGCAGAAAGGGAGGGAGATGCTTCTGGGAGGAGATGCTTGCTGGGACCTAAGGAACTGTCTGGTGCCACCTGTACAGCACCAGGATAGGGAGCCCAGTGTCATCATCCTTTCTGTCATGTCACCACCAACACAGCTAAAACAAAGGTCAGGTGGGTACCCAATGAGACCTTCAGCCAGGGGAGTCTGAGAGGCACCAAGAGCCAGTAAAAGGCAGAAACAGATTAGAGACCCAAGGAGAGGGTAACAAGAAGGTCTTGAGACATGCTGTTCATAGAATCATTGAGGTTGGAAGAGAACTCTAGGATCATCAAGTCCAACCATTAACCTGCCACTGCTGGAACCCCTAAACCCTAATCCATATCCTCCAATGCCAGGTCCAGACACTTCTTGAACATCTCCAGGGATAGTGGCTCCAACATCTCCCTGGGCAATTCCCTGTTCCAGCACCTGGACACCCTCACAGAGAAAAAATCCTCTGGCTCTTCCTTATCTCAGTTCAAGGCCATTCCCTCTAGCCATGACAGGAGAGACATCCCCCACCTCTCTCCAACCCTGTCAGGGAGTTGGAGAGAGCCATGAGGTCACCCCTGAGCCTCTTCTCAAGGCTGAACAAACCCAACTCCCTCAGCCCTTCCTCAGGTGCTCTACACCTTTGATGAGCCTCACAAGACATGTGTTCTAGATCTTTGATGAACCTTGTTGGACATGTGCTCTAGACCTTAGATAAGCCTCATAGAACATGTTCTTTAGCCCTTTTCTGTCCTCATTGCCCTTCTCTGGAGTCTCTCCAGTGCTTCAATGTCCTTTCTGCAGTGAGTGCCCAAACCTGACCCCAGCACTGAGCTGTGACCTCCCCAGTGCCCAGTCCAGGGGGATGAGCACTGCCCTAGTCCTGCTGCCACACTGTGCTTGAGCCAGGCCAAGAGATTGTTGCCTACACACTCTCCTTGATAGAGGCTATTTCATCTGTGTTTCACAGCACATGGAGATCTCTCCCTGGCTGAATGGCAGCACAGGAAGCTGGAGATAGCATCTCCATCAGGAGGCTCTAACCCAGCCCTGGAGCAGGGCTGAGGTGAGTCTTTATCTCTCCAGCACAGAAGGACAGCTCAGAAAAGATGAGATATCCCCAATTACAGCTGGGACAAGAGATTAGTGTTTGCTGCCTTTTAATTTCTTGCTTTTTATGCTTCTCCTTGCTAACCTGATCCTGACTGTGCAGTGGACAACCAAACTCCTCAGTTCCTTAGGCTACAACTTGTTACTGGATCACAGCACAGTTTGTCACTGCAAAGGGAACATTTCCCTCCTTGACTTCACCCAGATCAAAGATTAGTACATTCAACACCAAACTGTGGCTGGAAGCTCCCAGAGCCAAGGAAGTTGAGTCCCCTCCCAGTGTCTACAGGAGAATTAGGAGTGCTGATGACATCTACTGTTTCTAAGCCTCAGAGGACACAGTAACCCACACCAACCAGTCCAGCACCTCCTGCCCAGTGGTTATTTCCCCTGATGAAAGGACCCATTTCAAATGCAAAAAGCAGATGGATAATTTAACATTTCTTTGCTAATGAGTTGGTTATATGGAGTTTCAATCAGGGAAAATTGGTTTGGAGGTGCCAATTTGGGCTGGATTTGGCTTCCAACTTGTCCAAGCACAAAGCTTGAGTGAAATCTGTGCTATTCACTCCTCCACACACCATAAAAGTGGCAGAAGTGATAATCAGAGGGCACATGTGTCAAGCCATTAAGGTACTTATGGTGGGATGAGTCTGTCCATTATGACAGGATGAGTCTGTCCAGTGTATCTACACCTCAATCAAGCAAATGACAGGCCAAAATGAAAGCAAAGGCTGCAGTTAACACCACAGTTAAGTGTTGTCTCCCCTCAGAGAATGAACCTTTCATGAGCAGAACAAATCCCAAGTGCAAATGCCAAGCAAACCTGAGGTTTATTTACACTCTGATTTCTGACTTAGATGAAAAGATTATATATTCCCTTGGAGGAAACTGTTTGACCTTGGCTGGGAGGAAGCAGTTCAGTCCTTCCATCAGGAAGGTGGAGAGAGCTGAGACCCAAGACCAGGTAAGGCAGAAATTACACCCTGTGCATCTTCTAATTACTCTGCTGTTCATTCCAGGCTAGGAGCAATGGGCAGACACAGCCTGAGCCTGCCCAGGCACCATGGTGGGTACAGATCATGGGTGAAGGACTGTGCTGGTCCCCGAGAAGCTCCTGAGGGACCTGAAATCCCTTTCCCTGGTGCTGCAAGAAGGTCTCCAGGCTGCTGGGGGTGGAGGTGCTCTGCTGTGTCTGGGATGGCAGCACTGGGAGCAGGGGATGGCCATGGAGACATTCCCTGCCCTGCAGCTAGGCTGGGAGAGCTGGGGGTGTCCAGCTGGGAGAAGAGAAGCTCCAGGGGAAGATCTTCCCTTCCAGTGCCTAAAGAGGCTCCAAGAGAGCTGCAGAGGGACTTGGGACAAGGGATGGAGGGACAGGACACAGGGAATGGCCATGGATGAAGGACTGTGCTAGTCCCTGAGAAGCTTCTGAGGGACCTGGAATCCCTTTCCCTGGTGCACAAGGGACATGAAGTGCTGCAAGAAGGACCCTAGAGGTGGAGGTGATCTCCCTTCCAGTGCCTAAAGAGGCTCCAAGAGAGCTGCAGAGGGACTTGGGACAAGGGATGGAGGGACAGGACACAGGGAATGGCCATGGATGAAGGACTGTGCTAGTCCCTGAGAAGCTTCTGAGGGACCTGGAATCCCTTTCCCTGGTGCACAAGGGACATGAAGTGCTGCAAGAAGGACCCTAGAGGTGGAGGTGATCTGCTGAGGTGGCACTGAGGGCAGGGGATGGCCCTGTGGTGGTTATCTGCACTGGTGATCATGGGACCAACAGGGATGTAAAAGCAAGTTGGGGATGGAAGTGTTGGAGAGAGTCCAGAGGAAACTATAAGGATGCTCCAAGGGCTCCATAGCAACTCTGCTCTGAATCCAGGCTGGGACAGCTGGTGGTGTCCAGCCTGGAGAAGAGAAGCTCCAGAGAGACATCAGAGCCCCTTCCAGTATCTAAAGGGGCTCCAAGAGAGCTGCAGAGGGACTTGGGACAAGGGATGGAGGGACAGGACACAGGGAATGGCTTCCCACTGCCAGAGGGCAGGGCTGGATGAGATATTGGGAAGGAATTGTTCCTTGTGAGAGTGGTGAGGCACTGGCACAGGTTGCCCAGAGCAGCTGTGGCTGCTCCGTCCCTGGGAGTGTTCCAGGCCAGGTTGGATGGAGCTTGGAGCAACCTGGGCTGTTAGAAGGTGTCCCTGCCCATGGCAGGGGGTGGGATGGGATGCTCTGTAAGGTCCTTCCAACCCAAACCACTCTGTGATTCTCTCTCAGTGTGCTGGAGGTGTTTTTCCCTCAGCATCATGGTGCTTGGACAGAAGTCTCAGGTCATCTGCCCTCACTATTCCAGGCCACGAGTCTGTGGCTTTGGCCTTCTCCAAGGGTCTCCCATGTCATTCCTGCCCTGCTGTGGCAATTTGGTGGGAGCTGCTTGCCCAGGATTGGGGTGGCATGGCAGGGAGTGGGATGAGATGAGCTTTAAGGTCCTTCCAACCCAAGCCATTCTATGGCTTTATGTCTGCCCTTACCAGAGCACTTTGAGCTCCCTGTGAGCAGCCAAACCTCCCTGAGTCCATTAGGCTCCTCTGTCCCAGCAGTGCTGAACACAGGGAATGAGCTCCCTTAAAATAAACCCATCTGAGCTGCACCCACGTGGTGTCACCTGACTCTGCACAGCCTCTGCCACGTCCATCTGGTCCCAGACTGTGCTCTCAGCTCTCCCAGTCCTAAGCACTCAGTGCTGCAGGCAAATGGAGATGTTTGCACCGAGAAAAGTGAGTGTTTCATTTGCATCTTACATGGTTTAAGTCCCTGAGTGCTGTTAGCAGTGCAGCAAAGAAAGAGAGAGAACTGAATCCCCAAGACTGTGCTAATTCTGGCTATGCCTGAGACAGCGTTTCTCAGCATCGGCCTCTTGGTGCTTTTGGAGAGGTTGGAGCATGATTCCCTCTGTGAACAGATGGGGAAACTGAGTGGCAGAGGGAGCTGTGATATGTCAAGATGAACTGAGCTGAGTGAGAAGGATCCCTGGTGCCAGGAGCTGGCACTTCCCTTATTGCAGGAGGGCAGGAAAATTATCCTTGTCTCTGGCTGCAGGGGAGAACTGGCCTGGAGGAGGTGGGTACAGCCATGATAGAGATGTCCCAGACACCCTGTGCTCTGCCCCTGCTCTGAGGAGCAGTGGAAAGATATTCTTGGCACCCAGGCAGGGTGTGGGACTGGGGGGTGTCACCTCCCTGTGCCATGTCCCTGCTGTCCTGCTCAGGCATCACTGGTACTGCAGGCAAGAGCATCACAGCCAGGCTCAGGGACAGCATGGAGGGAGGGGAGGAAGACCAGGGAATGAGGCTGGGGAAGAAATCCCCTTTCCTCCTCCAGCTCCTTTTTGTGATCAGAGACTTTAGCTCTTAATAAATCCAACCCAACCACCCCAAGACTGTGACAGCTGCTGGATGTGGCTCCTGCTCAGTGCCAGGGGACAAAGCCCAAGCAATGAATTATAGAGTGTTAAGGGATTGGAATGGACCTTAGAGAGCACCTAGTCCCAACCCCCTGCCCTGGGCAGGGACAGACATGGGAAGGGATGGGGGAAAGGCTGGGAAAGGCAGTGAGGCATGGGGGAAAGGCTGGAAAAGGTGGTGAGAGATGGGGAAAAGGCTGGAAAAGGCAGTGAGTGATGTGAGAAAGGCTGAGAAATGCAGTGAGGGATGGGGAAAAGGCTGGGAAAAGCAGTGATGGATGGGGGAAAGGCAGTGAGGGATGGAGTGAGGCTGAGAAAGGCAGTGAGGGATAGGGGAAAGGCAGTG
>NW_008681903.1:0-260 GCF_000695815.1 Acanthisitta chloris
ACACGGTGCGTGCAGCCCTCGCTGCCGCCGCTGCTGCCGCTGCCGCCGGAGCCGCCGCCGCTGCTGGAGTTGTCTCTGCCGCTTTCCCTGCTGCAGCGGCACAAACGTGACTTCCAGCGTCCCGATTATTTATCTTCTCCTCTCGGCCCCTTTCCTTCTCCAAGATGTAACTACAGCTCTGACACTAAGGACCTGCAGATCGCTTAGGTGGCTTGAGAAAGAGAAAAAGGGGATATCAAGGGCGTCGTTTTTTTTCTGTT
>NW_008681903.1:286-1695 GCF_000695815.1 Acanthisitta chloris
CATTATAATGCTTCACTAAAGTGAATTTTTTTTTTGTTTCCTTCGCATTCGTCTTTTTTTTTTTTTTTTTTTTTTTTGTTTGGATATAGCCCAGCAGCTTATTGCTAGGAGAATCACATTGTGAGGAAAGAAAGTCGGATTACAAGATACCACTACAAACAACCCCCTCCCCCCTGGATTTTTTCGGTATTTTTTTTATTTTTTTTTTTAATTGTCGCGGCTTTAATTCATGAAGCAATTGTCCCCTTTTGCAATCAGAATTTGGATACCAGAATGAGCAAAGAAAGACCCAAGAGGAATATAATTCAAAAGAAATACGTAAGTGGTCATAACATATCTCGTTTGATTCCCAGTTTTAGGAAATGGCAGTGAATGTCAAGTTTATAGCTAATCCTGCAGCTCGAAGGCTTTGGGAACAAATGTGATGCTGAATTTAATGTGTTTTTTTTCCTGTGGTGTGGTGGGGGAGTTTCAGAGGCCCCTGTTAAACGGGGAAGCCTTCTCTCCAGTTTGGTTATAAAACCAGATTTGTGTAGCGATTCCTCCAGTGGATAAATGTATTGACCTCAAATGACACAATCATAATCTAGTTTTAGATGAAACGCGGGGAGCTCGGGGGGCTGCCGCGATGTCACCGAACTGCATTTTCAAGCGGTTTTATTAATAAGCATGCGAAGAGAGGGTTTTGTTATGGTTTTTTTTTTTCCTCCTTAATGATCTGCGTGTGTCTATCCCCGTCTGGTGAAACGGCGGCGGCGGTTGTTGGAAGCCCTTTAAGTTGAAACCGAGTGTCTGGTTATGGCGAGCTGGTTTCTCGCAGTACCACATCCCATCTCTCCTGTGTGTGATCCTCGGCTGCTCTGCCTGGCGATTAGACACCCGGAGCAGCCGGGGATCGCCTTACGGGCGACGCGTTCCTCGGGATTGACTGGAATAATGAGGAAAATGGCTCGGCACAGTTTAAAAATAATTCATTATGATGGCTCGAAAATTTGGGCTAATCCAGCGCAGCCCGGGCTGTATTTCTGCCTCTCTTTATTCAGCCGCTTAACCAATCCCTTGTAATTGTCTAATCCTTTAAACATATAAATGTGGATGGGTAGTTGGATTTTTGTTCGTGCTCCAGTTGCGTTTTGATTGGCACAGGGCAGTTTTTCTTTTACGTTTGGAAAAACGCAGGGGATTAGCCACATATGCAGTAGAGCGAATAGTGATTTTTATCTGCATGGGTTTTTTTTTTTAATAAATATTTTTTGGGGAGGGGGGCTATGTATATATATATGTATCGCGTTTGGGTGTGTTTGATGCGAGGCTTTAAAAGTTGTAGTTTATATCGCGCTCGTGTCGTCTGCGCCGATTTCTTCCAGCGAGGGGTGTTTCTTGGCAGGGAGGGTGACCTTCGGGACACT
>NW_008681904.1:0-421 GCF_000695815.1 Acanthisitta chloris
CCCCTCCCAGTGCTCCCAGTGCTCCCAATTACCCCCAGTGATCTCTCCCGGTGCTTCCAGTTAGCTCCAATGACCCTTCCCAGTCCCTCCCAGTGCTCCCAGTAACGCCCAATGACCCTTCCCAGTCCCTCCCAGGGCCTCCCAGTAACTCTCAGCTCCCTCCCAGTATCACTCCCAGTGCTCCCAGTAACCTCCAGTGCTCCCAGTACCATTCCCAGTGCTCCCAGTATCCCCCAGTGCCCCTTCCCAGTCCCTCCCAGTAACTCTCAGTTCCCTCCCAGTATCACTCCCAGTGCTCCCAGTAACCTCTCGTGCACTCCCAGTATCCCCCAGTGCCCCTTCCCAGTCCCTCCCAGTAACTCTCAGTTCCCTCCCAGTACCACTCCCAGTACATCCCTCCCCAATTACCCCATTAATTACC
>NW_008681905.1:0-15608 GCF_000695815.1 Acanthisitta chloris
CTCACCTGGGGCATCATCTCCCACCTGAGGCGTCTTGTACCTGGGGCATCATCACGCACCTGGGGCATCATCTCTCACCTGGGGCATCATCGCACACGTGGGGTGTCTTACACCTGGGGCATCATCTCTCACCTGGGGCATCATCTCTCACCTGGGGCATCATCTCCCACCTGGGGTGTCTTACCCGCCGCAGCTCTGTGAGCCCCAGGGTGTCTTACCCGCCACAGCTCTGTGAGCCCCAACCCAGCAGTGCATTGCCCACACGTGGTGATGCAGCCCGAGGCTGGGTCACTGCTGTTCCATGTCCTGCTCCCAGCCATGCCCAGCTTTCACCCTAAGCTGCAGCCCAGCACGTGCGCTGTGGTCCAAATAACAGCCCTCTCCTGCCTAGTGTGTACTTACCACACCAAGTGTCACTCACCTGGAGGGTTTTTCCACAAACAAGGCAGGTGCTCTTTAATAATGGATGTATATTTGCTGTTGGGGATAAAACAATCATAGAATCATAGAATTTTAGGGGTAGAAATGGACCTTACAGATCATCTAGTGACAACCTTCCCTGCCATGGGCAGGGACACGTCCCCACTAGACCAGGATGCCCAAGGCCTCATCCAGGCTGACTTTGAACACTGCCAGGGTTGGGGCAGCCACAGCTTCTCTGAGCAACCTGTGCCAGTGTCTCACCACCAACAACATGCTCCTCCCCATCTCAAAGACAAGGGCCAGATGCCCAGGGCAATGGGGTCCCTACCAGTGTCACCATCTGTAGGTCTGCATTTCCACAGGTATAACAGCCACGAATCACTGGGAGGAGTGGGGGGTTAACACACATCCCAGCTTGTGCCAGTCTCCCAACATCCAGCTCACAGACTTGGCAGCTGCTAGCCACCCCTCCCATGCTTGGCATCAGTGCCTGTGTACCACAGGCAGGTCTGTAAGAGAGCGTGCTATGTACAAGGCCCTCTGCTTTGTCTTTTCTTGGATCATCCCCTTGGGCTGCAGATTTTAGGAGCCACCTTGACCCAGAATTCCTCCTTCAGGAGAATGGGCGTTGCAAGTCAAGTTGGCCAACACAGCAGGAAGAGTCTCTGGAGTCTGTACAACTCAAGAAGCGACTCTTTTTGTGTATGCCAACATTTCAGCAAATTTTCAAAAGCATGCTTTTTCCCAGTAGAAGCCAACTTCAGAACAAGAATTTATACAGATAATCCAAAGCCAAGCTTGCTAAATCAGTGTTTGTTACAACTTCATACCATTTTCTTTCAACAAATCTTTCATTCACAAAGCCCAGGAGCATACTCCTTGATTTAGAGGAGCAAATGGGCACCCTGCCAACCTGCTGGGTTCTGCACTGTCATACACAACGTCCTGCTTCCACTTTCAGAGAGACCTTTCAAGGTGAGTCATTCGGTCCTCTGGAGAGGAGCCCAAAACGGGAGTTAGTTTGTGATACTTAAAAGTACCTCTGCTGCACTGACACGTGTCCATGGTGACGGAACATCACTGCGCAGCAAACTCAGGGCAAGAAGCAATGCTGTATTCGAGTAACCCGTCAGAGGAGATCAGTTCCCTTCCCTTGTCCTTCAACAACCCTCCTCACCACAAAAAAAAATATCTAGACTGACTGAGTTCTGGGCCCAAACACAGCATTCATGGAGTCAGAAACAAGCATGAGGGCAATATATCTATTGACCAATTTCAGAAAAAAAAGTGAGACAGCTTCCCCAGGGTGGCTGTTGCTCAAGTCAGATGGGCACTGTAACTTGTTTTAGCTGCACATGTGCTTTCCTAGCAAGAACGTGTGTGAAAGGGCCCCTTTGTGCCCTGCTGCAGCTGCCTGGTGGCTGCTGTGCCACCTCCTGTGGCTCTGGAGGCCCCTGCTGGAAGATGGAGCTGGACATGCACAGCCTCATCTAGGGCAAGAAAGCAGCTACTTTTCAGCTGGCAGAGCTGCAGTGAGAAATTAATAGCCGAGAATCATGCAGAAGGCTTCAGAAAACACTTTTAATTTACTCTGATTTTATTGCCTCATGGTTCTTGCGGGGGCAGAGCCCCAGCTGGCTAAATAGTAAAATCACACTGCATAGGACTTAGTAGCAAAACAGACAGATAGTGATCAAAGTACTGAACTTAAGACACAGAAGCCATAAACTGTTGGATAGATAAAAAGAAAACATTATTCCAGCAACACTTCCTTTCCTGCTCCCAAATAAAGTCTGTCTTCAGCTAAAAATCAGAACAAAACATAGAGAAAAGCTTAAAGTATGTGCAAAAATAGGAAAGAGATGGTTTAACAAGTCAAGGGAATTGTTTTTCCAGTTTCAAATTGTTTAGAGTTTAAAAATTAAGTTAAATGTAAAAAAATCAGTATTAAGATTACTGGGTATGCTAGAATTTGCTACTGAGTTAAAACAAGCTCTTTTGTTATCATAGATATGGAAATAATCTATATAAACAGCTTCATTTAAGTCAAGTGACTCCTTGCAGACCACACTCCAGAGAGCAAATCCTTCTAACCAACCTCACCAAGCATCAAGTAGGACTCCAGAAGGAGCCAGTTCATCTGCCACCTCCCAGTCCTAGTCCAGCATGCTTTGGCTGTGTGGCATAGCAGGTTATTTGCACACACAGGCAGAAATAGGTACCACTTTGCCCAGATTTCTGCAATAAATTACTCATTTTTTACTAATTACACCATAACCCAAAGTAATCTCTTAAACTTGCTGCTCTGACTGAGCTTTTGGTTTTGGTTGGTTGTTTTTTTCCATGCAAACATTTCTACACAAGGCACCAGAACAAAAATCCAGACTCGAATAATAAAATCTGAGGTTTTCCCATGCATGATGTTATTCACTTTGAGAATACTTAAATAGGAAGGAAAAAAAAGAAAAGTAGAGTTTAAACCGTCCAACTTCCATTTTTCAAATGGCCACTTCTAAATCCTTATGGTCAGTTTTATTGTCAGAGTAACATGGCTACACAAACAAAATGCTAGCAACAACCAGGACAAATTTAATAAAGGCTGTGACATGTAACCAGAACAATCCTCTGTGCCATCCAAATTTACTGACCATCACCCATTTTATTGCTAGCACTGAATTACCACTGTTATATCCTCTGCCTCACAAAAGCAACCTACTTAATATGGGTCTCCTTGCAAAATCAAGGCTACTTAGGCTGCACAGTTTATTCTCCAGGATCATTTCTCACCCCTTTGAAGAAACTGCCCTTGACTAGTAAAAGAGGAAGAAATTCCCAACGATGTGCAGAACTCCAAGCATTTGTTTAAATGCAAAGACTTTTCATTTTTAGAGAGCCACAGTCAAATACTTGTATATTTAGAAGAGTCTGGTTTCCTAAAGTGTTAAACTGCACCCAGTAGAGCAGCCTGGGAGGAACCTTAGAGCTCAGAACCTCTAGCTAGCTGGTTGTAGCTGAGAAAACACCTGATTCAAGGGAAGCTTGTTGTTCCCCTAGAGTCAGTAAGGAGCCTGCAAGACCTGAGAGACAAGGTTATCTAAATTTCTTTTGCAGCAGAGACAGGCAGACTGGCATCCAGCCCCACCGGATAGGGGCTAACAGGACACAGTTGCTACTGTATACAGCTAAGGAGTCAAAAATCAATTTTTTTTTTGCAAGAAAGAGGAAAGTAGTAAAAAAGGGGGGGAGGTAAAAAGCTTGCAGGAAAAAGAAATATAAGGAGACATTGCTAGTGTAACTGCTCAGTACTCGGGGACAAAATGTTTTGGACAACTCTGCCAAAAGGAATTTTCAGTGTGATAAGGTCCTTTCCCCAAGCCCAAGTGACAGCTCTGTACCTGGAGTTATCAACGCTAGTCCAGACCTTCAGAGCACGTTTCCCTGCCTTAGAGCTCAGGCAGCTGAGCACCAGCACTGCCTCTTGCTGACATCCACGCCAGTCAGCACAGCACACTCGTGACTGCCCGCAGCACAAAGCACTCGCACGTGCGCTCCAAGCAGGACCCGAGCGACCGCGGAACTGCAGTGGGAAGAAAATTAATTAACCAGCCATCACTGGCAGGGTGCCATGTGCTGCCCATGAAAAGCTGTTGCAAGGTAAACAGGGCAAAACCTGCACAGAGTGTTCATTGCCGTAAACTGAAAGAACACTTTCAGGCTGTGCTCAACAACAACAACAAAAAGCTCTCTGCAAAAAGCCTAGGGGTCAAAGTGACACCGAGACAATTAAACTCATAATCCTCAGGGCAATCACCAACTCCAGAACAGGCCCCTCACTGAGCAGCCTGGTCATCACACATCATTTAGATATTCTGGTCTATTCCCCATGAACTCCAGAGGTCAGGTAACCATAAATGAACCTGGCTTTCATTTACGTAAACAAATACATGCATAATTCAGTAAAGCACATTTTGAACTCTAGGATTTGTACAATAAAATTGGAAGAACAGATACTCTAAAGACTCAAAGAAATCCCAAATAAACTACTTGTAATTAAAAAATCTCATGATTTTCAAGCCAAATCTCGTGATTTGTTTCTGGCCTGACTCAGGGTTTTCAATGCTTGGGGCTGGCAACTCTGACTAAGCAGGGATATGAAATAAGAGCAAGAGTGACTGCCCGCCAGGCTTCTGTTTTCCTGGGACAGAAGACAAAGCAGCTCTGACAATTCCAGCTGGCAATACCATCCAGGCGCTCCTCCAAGGCCAAACATGCTGGGGAAAATCCTCATCAGGCAAAAAAAATAATCCTATCAGAAGCAGTTACTGTGGCTGCTTAATAGCTATTTTCCAGAGTTCAATATACCATACACTTTCTTTTTCTTGAAAAGGGGAAGATGAGCCACATAACAGACTAATCCCTTGCTAGATGTCATTAGTGATGAAGTCCCTTAGAAATTACATCAGTATGAAACAAATCAGAAACCAGTGAGTTTCCATTTCCTCCTCCTGTCTGGCTAGACAGAGACTTCAGGATCAGCTTTCATCTACGGCCTGGAATCAACCCTCCTCTGCATCTTGTTTGGTGTGGCAGGGGTGTTAAGCAAGTAATTGCAGCCATTAAGAAGAAAAATAGCTCACTTGCTCCAGCTCCCCATCCCTGTCAAATACCAACTCCTTCATTAGGCTTCCCTGGAGCTGTTTCGGCACACTGCAGTAGTTTCTTCCTGCTCCTGATGGAGGTAGGTGAGTCCAGCTGTGGCATACACCTCCACCACGACCCTTGTGTCCTCCTGGGTGACCTCAAGTGTCCACTCACTTTTGGTATCTGGCAAGACAGCCTGTTCAGGGAGGGGAATCTAATTTCCACCTTCCTGCAATGCTCAACCCTCCCTCTACCCGTTCACAGGGTGATGGATGAGGAGTAGAAGCACAGAACAGGCTGAGTAGAAGGGCCTTGCTGGTTCTTAGTGCTTTTGCCTCCCCTAGTAAGGCAAGAGCATAGCCCATCCTGGGCTGAAAGAGATGTATCATTAGTTCTTTGTGCTTGGACTGACTAAACCAAAATAATATCATAAACTGATGTTTTCTCTGGAAACTCAGTGCCTGCAACACATTTCTGAATCGTAAATATTGGACTAGAGCGGTTTATGTAATGCCACCTATTCACACTGCCCTAAGTAACCATAACTAACCATTCCATTATAATGAGTCCATTATCCCCTGCTTTATTGTATTTTCTCTTAAAACAGAGATCAAAGATTTGGATCTAGTGGCATCATGCCGATTTCATTTTTATTACTGGCTCCCTAGGTCTATCATAAATATTCATTGCCCATCCTTAATACAAGGCATTGAATTCTGCTCACTGCTATCTCTGGTGCAACTGCAAAGTACAAACAGGGCTGTTGCTCAAACATATTAAATAAAGCAACAACAAATTTGTGGCAGTCAACAACAAGAACAACAAAAACAACAAAACCCTCCCAGAAAACAAAGGAACCCTTTTCCCCTTCCAAGGAAATTCAAAACCAAAGGAGACATTTTCTTTTGCCCCCTCCACGACTACTGCAGACATTTGACTGCTGTGGGAATTGAGCCGTGCAGCAGCAGCAGCAGCTGACCTGCTCCCACAGACACGAGACATTTCTGAAAAGTCCACAGTTGCCACACAGTGGTCTCTGCGATACTGCAGCACTCCTCTGTGCTCCCCAGCAAGAATTACAAACGTCACCTAGCGCCGACAGTGACACTGCTCAGAAACCTGGACTTTCTGTATAGCAGCTAATTCTTAAAAGGGAGCGGGAGGTGCGTGGGGAGAAACATCCTCCAGAATCACAGGCAGGGAAAAGGTTTATGCAGTTTTATTCTCCTAACTCCCAGAAAACCTTACAACTGTCCCAAACTTCAGAGTGCCTGCAATTTGTTTCTCTCTCTCCACACTCATCACTCCCAAGTTCCTTTGAACTCCCTTCCCACCTCGGTGTAGTTCCTCTCAGCATCAGACAGGGAGGGGAGGAAAACCCTTGTTGCACCTATATGAATTGCTCCTGCTCTGTGAATAAGCACAGATACAGAGCCCCTTGGGATGTGAACTGGACACTTCCAACAACACAGATCACTAAAATTAGGGTGGCCATGGGAATTGCGTTTTTCCTCATGTTAAGTAGCTCTGAGAGGATTAACACATTATCAGATACTTTATACTCTAAGCAAGAACATCTACTCCTTTAAAAACAAAACAATATGGTAGGACACTGAATGAAAATTCCAATATTTATCTTCTGTTACAACTCCACCATGGAGGTAAAATGCTGCTCATTAGAAAAAGAGATGGAATAGCGATAAATAATCTAAAATAAATATTTATACCTATGCATATGAATATATCCTCACACAAAAGTCCACACACTAGAGGCAGGAACCATATGATAAAACTGCTGACTGCATGTTAGCCTACAACATATCTTTGGTCATTTACCTAGCCCCTTGCCAATCTAGTACCTGCTAGAATCTTCTACTAAATTTGTAATTTAAAGTATACAAATAAAACCAGACAGAAATACACCCTTGATCCTGGTACCTTCATGACAGAATTTGATTCAAAGAGTGAGCATGGCATTTAACTTCTAGATGAACTGGAGTCTTTAGTGAAATTCATCTCACCTGTATTCAAAACAACAGCAAAGATAAAATCCAGTTGCTGTTGCTCACATAAAGGATCCTGATCAGTTCCATGGATTTTGTACCTGAGTAAGGTGAGATGAATCAGACCTCTGATAGTTTCATTTTCCTTTGCACTCTTTTCCTTTTTAATTTAACTACAAGGAATAGTAATAAAGAATGCCAAATGATCTGTGGGTAGTTAAGATGTTCTTGCTGGTTTTGCTGTTCTTGATACCAGATATACAGAAAGGAATCAATGTGAAAAAAGAAGAAGGTAAAAACAAGGAGCATCCCTATGTCATGTACACTGTGTAAAGGGGAAATTCCACAGCAGAAATTGGTCATTTGAAGTTCAGAGCAAGGAATGAGCTACTCCAGTCTGTTATTGGTTTGGCTGATGCTGTTCAAATCAGTAGCTACTAAAAGTGTCTTACAGTATCAGATGCTCCTTTAGAGAGGAAGGATGATGTATATGAGAAAGGCAAATGATACAAATTCCAAAATAATTCATCAATCAGGAGTTGGGGCTTAATATTTCTGAAAGAAAACTGGATAACAACACACCATATTCTTAAAATCTGATAAATATGAGCTGCTGAGAGACTGCAATCTTTTGGAAGAAATGTGTTTACAACCACGTGTTTTTTTCAGCCTTGGCATCAGATTTGTTTGTGACTTGGAGAACAAACAAACAAACAAACAAACAAAAATAACCAAGGTTTTGAAACAAAGAAGAGTAAGTGGCAGTGAGCAGTGAAAACCATTGCTCACTCTACTATCACCTGAGCTAAAAGTACCTTTAAGTCTCTGGAGATAATATATTTGGACCACAGTGACAGTTAATTGTATATTTAAATGAGAGGACACATAATTATGAATGCACATAGGCCTGCAAAGTAGTTAGGCATGTGCTTCACTCCTCCCACCGTAGATCAAAGTGCTCTTGCCTTTCACAAAATCAGGATGCTGCACTTCATAAGAGGTCAGGAGTGATGTCTCCCACCTATCCTTGTTATACAACTTTCAGTTTAAAGTTCCCATCCAGGTAAACAAGAGCAATGCACTCTGCCTGAAACTGTCCTTGACACAGACCCCTGTAAGTGCCTCACAACTGGCCCAACTAAAGTGGCTTTGAACAGATTTCTGAACACAAGCAAGTGACAGTCCAAAGCTGGATCAAATCTCTGGGGCCTATTACTTACAGGAAAAAAAATCTCCCCTTACAAAGAAGTTGTATTTTTCATATACCAGGTACTCAGGTTTTTGCAGCAGCAACAAAATACATCTCTATAGAAATGTGCGTGATTGGAAACCCTATCAAATATCTGGGGGCTGTCCCCCCAGCATACAGCAGCATTCTCCTTCAGTCCAGAACGAGGCACATTTTGGGAGGGATAAGGGACACCCCAAAGATGAGAGATGCTACTTCAGAACAGTGTAGTTGATGCTGTGTGTCAGAGCACCAGAAACGTGCAGCAATAACAACATCCACAGTGGCTGATGGCCTGAGGCACTAACCACTGTGGCTAACAACACCTGGCTAGTGCTAACAACACCATCACAGCCTTGTGGGATCTCTTTGCTTAATTATTCCAGCTTGAAGCCTAGAGGGGGGAAAAGCAAAACTGCATTTATTTTTTCTGCAGGTTTTATTTCTTTGTAAAATGTCAGCATATGGGTATAATGAGAAATTACCACACTTTAAGGGTCTGACCACATTTAGTGTTTAGTCTTGCATATCTGAAAGCTGTGGTGCTCCTGCCATTGCAATTACTGCTGTGAATCAGAGGATTCTGATTCACATAGCAAAGCTTGACTCCTCCACTCCAGTGAATTAGTTCAGGCTTCAGTTCTGCAACTGATCACCACCTTCATGTAAAGCATCACACAGAGAGAGGAGTTTGTCTCAGTTGTGTTTGAACTTTCTGCCATACTTATCACTTAACTGTCATGGCAAAGCCACAGCAGCAGTTTCTTGACCATACCAGAAATGCTGGTCACAACCAGACTGGCCCTCCTAGAGGTAGCCATTCTTCCTCCTTGTACCTCCAGTCTCTCCTCAAACTGTGGCTAGTTTCCTATGGAGAGAACTTTTAATGCAGCATACTGCAAAAAATGTCCTTTACCAGCTAAAATATGTAAGTGATTTTTAAAACATTCAGCATTGAGCACGTTCTCTTGTAGTATTTCTAAGCCCCTCGCAGCCACACGGAGCTTAGTGAGGAGAATGGCCTGGTGGCAACACGGAAAAACAAGCTAGTGCCTAAGTATTTTTATACAACAACAAACAAAACCGACAGCAGAAATAGGGAAAAATAAAATGCAATTCTTCAGAATGCCTGCCATGCCACTAATCCAAAATGTGAGTAGTAACATGAATTTGGATCCTGTTCTCCCATTTAAAACAAGCATCCTTTTGAGGTATACAGCAAGCCCCACATAATAAGAATTATTCTCTTTTTTCCCCTTTTTTATACATACATATGTTATTTATCTGAATGCTCCCTAATTTGCACATGGAAATGAGAAAAATCATCTTAAAAAGACGAGGCTATGGAGTAGAATGCAGTTTAAGTTGAGAATGGCTGTGATTCAAAGAGCTGCAATGCTGGGACACTGTAGTGGCTCTCAGCAAAATCTCCTGGCTTCTAAGACACATTGAGACCATTTATCCCAGCAGAAAAAGACCTGCAGCTCTCACTGGTTTCAGCTTGTCTGGCAGATCAATACAATAATGAACTGGGACTATTGCTTTTGACAAACTCACTGGAGATTTTGTCAACAGCACGACATGAAAAGACCAAGGTCTTCTGGCACAAAATTACCAAGAGCTGGTAGTGGCCATATGAGGGACCACATCTTACAGGAGTAAAATACATTTGTATTTACACTGAAGCTGTATTGCTTTTCTCACAGGTATGTTTGGTGGTGTTGCTGCAAACAAAGGGGAGAGGACAGCTTACATTTCATATCTAAAGTAGAATGCAGAAATGTTAACACTGCAAAATGAAAGGCCACAAAGCTACTTCCATAATTTCAAATCATTAAGCTAGCACAAGTGTATACAAGCAAGACAACCTTTTTCATTAGTTTTTCCAAAAAAGGCAAAAAGCACAACTACTTATTTCTGACAATTAAGCAGCTTACACAGTCTTTGTTCTACTGACACTTAAAAATGCAGTTTTCAATTATTTATACTTTAGTTCAACACCTAAAGCAGGAAAAAAGTAGAAAGTCTGTGTTCTGCAGCACAGGCAACCCTTACTGAAGGGTTCAATTCATTTATAATAGAGTTTCCCCTAGGAACTCCCAGTGGGCAGTATACACAGGTTTGGATTCTGTCATATTTTGCAATGCACTATCATCCCTTAGCACTCTGATCAGCCAGTAATGTTACACTAGTCATATGTGCACGTTATCAGAGAGAATATTTTCCCCCCAGAGATGATGACCTCATTTAGGAACAGTTGGGAAATGAGAACGTTACCCATGCCCAAGGCACTGACGTGCCAGCAGCTGGAGTGGGTTAAGAAGTTGCCATATGAGCACTCTTAGGTCAGAAGTTCAATTTCATCCAGTTCACTGAGGAAGGTTTAATTTAAGCTTCTGAACCCTCTTGGAAGCAGCTGGGCCACCCCTCCTGGCCCACAGGCTCTGTTGTAGGCACAGCCACTTTGAGCAGGGCAGCAAGGCACTGCTGAGATTTCACACTGCTTCAGTCAGTTGCAAAGTTGCACAGTCTACGTGTCTCAGGTGCTTCTGAAAATGGTACTGAAATTCAAGCTAAGTAAGTAGGTCTAGAGACAATGTTCACACAGAAATTAAACAGATATCAAGCACTATGGTGAAGGATAAAAAGATACGACTAAAAAATACCAAAAATTCTAGTCCATGATCCTTCTGGTTTTGTAACATGGGTAGAAAATTGACCAGCAAAAACCCCCCTAATATAGATGGGGTAGATCTAGGTCAAACAGTCCTTTCTGCCCCTCCTGTTTTTCTTCTTAAACAGTCAGTCTGAAGTAGGCTTTTAGATAAATACATTTAGATACCACAGTAACTGTCTGAACAGAGGCAACATCCACTTCCTCCACACAGTTTTCCCAAGTGTTCTAACACTGTTCTGGAAGACCTTCTGTAAGAGAGGGGCTGTCGATCAAGTTTCACTCCACTTAGCTACCAAATCAATACAAATAGGACTAGGACTTTATGTAGAACTCCCAGGAGATTGCAATAATCACCCACAATTACTTATGAAAGCCAATCAATGACCAAAAAGTTTTATGTGTCATTTATATACCTTAAATCAAACTTCTGAAATTAAACTTTGATTCCTAACATGAATGTTGTGGTGCTAAGCAAAACAACACACAAGCAAGCACTGCCTCAGAGGCTGACTGCAAGGGCATCTGAGGACAGCCAGGAGAGCACCAGCAGCCCTGGAACACACCAGCAAGGGGAGGCACAACAGCAGAGTTGAGACAGTGGGTACAGGAACAGGCATCAAACCAGGGAAATGAGCCCCTACAGCTATCTTTCCCTTCTGTTCCTTCAATGGCACAGGCTACCTTCCAGAGGTGAAATGAAATCTAAAGACAGTAGAAGGCTCTCAGTTGTGGGAAGTAAAGGGAAGAGAAAGAAAGAGGAGGAAATTTTATTTCATGATTTCTTCCTTTTTTCTCACTGTGGGAAAGTCTGCAAAAACTCTAGGTTTATCATTTCTGTCAAATTTATCACAGAAAATACATTATGATGGGTGACTAACGAACTCAGGCTTCCTGTCAAAATGTCACATGTCCCTCTGTAGCTTTGTTCTGGTATTACCATTATGTATTTACCACTATTTTTGTTCTTAGTATCTGCATAACATAGTTGAACAACTTTGCAGGCAGAGATATCACAGTTCAAAAAAAGATGGGAAACACGCACATGAGGCTATTCATTGTGTTAGTTTTGCTGTTCTAAAGTCCACAGCATGAACACTGACTCATAAGAGTAGCAAGCCAGAGAAGCACTTGCACACCATACAAGCTTGTTTACTCATTTATTTGTTTGCACTGATTCATTATGTTACTCAGTGCAAAACCAATGAGACTTGAGAGGAAGTGTGAGGGAGAAATTCTGTTTACTGAGGAGCAATTCCACACACCATGCCCCACTGAGATGGTGGAGGTATGGGAATACACTTCCTATGTCCACTCCTGAGAAGCACAGTCTGAGCTGGTGGAGGGGGCAAAGCCCCACACACCAATGGAGCACATGCCTCTGATGGCTTCACTCTGTCTGATTTTATCAGCACCCACAACAGGGTACAAAGAGCAATCAAACAGGCAAATCTTTTATTTGCTTGTTTTAAGTCCTACATTAAAAGTGTAGCTTTTTTTCCCCTGTGGTCCTGAAATGAGGTTAACTCTTGGTGGGTCTATGTAATTATTTTGGAGAGGTTTGGCAAAGTTCATCGCAACTTGCAGTTACAAAAGCAAATTAATTTTCCCATGTGATGCCGTGGTGCTACAGATCCAGAAAGCTACTAGAGTAAGTATGAATAATAACTAAGAATAAAAATATCTGCTTCACCTGTGAAATTCTTGTTATGACATTAAAAAAAATTTGCCTGCTCATGTCTAGCCACAGTTTAGTTCAAGCAGGAGCTGAAAATGGGGTTGGTTTCCTCTGCTCACACTGGCTGTTTTTGTGTAAAGCAGGGCTGATGTCAGCACTGAGAGATTAGATAATAGCTCTATGATTCATATTTAAGAGTGAATAATACTGAAAGGATTTGGGGAATACCCAGAAATGCGGATAAAAGGAAACCACACAAGAGGCAGGGGGATCAGGCTCAAAAAGAAGGGACAGCTGACATGTAAATCTGAACCTAGTTATTGGTATCCAACAGCACAGGCAAAGTGAAACAAGTGTTTGAAAACTCTGGGTTTGCAAGAGAAAACTGGGCAATAAGGGGAGAGAGAGGAATACAAGAAATAATTAGACGCTTCCAGAGTACAGACTATGTCACTTCTTTCCAAAACTGGCAGCTCTGCTTAAACACTGCATATTCCCATCACACATTTCCGAGCATTAAAAAGTGTGTAGAGTACAAAAGTCTGGCACCACAGGAAGCAGGGAGAAACTACACTTGCAATTAAAAATCCCTGTATTTCCAACTGATTTTATGGTAAAGTCAGATGTGACATAAGACGACTAGTCTCCAGAAATAAAGGATAGCCAACATATAATAATTATACATAGTAATACTTGCTACTGCTAATTCATTTCCATTCACTCTTGTCAAGAGTCTCACACAAAACTATGTAAGGCAGATAGTTTCTTCTGTTCCAACCTGACTCCCTGCCTTACCACACTGTTCCTGAGACACCAAGGCGTCTCTAAAACATGTACAGAAGTGAAATCATGTCAGATTCTGTTGCTGCCGCACAGCCAACATTACCCTGCTGTAAGTTCTATGTTCATTATAAAAGTGGTAGCAGTACCTCTTCCGCAAAGTTAGTTTTCTTGTCAAGCATTTCTCGTAATGTCTGAAGAATTTTAATGCAGAGCTTTTCTTCTTTCTCCATTAGCTTCTTTGTGTGATTAATCAACCTTAAAATAAAATATTAAACCTTAAAGAGCATTGCATGTTGTTGCTAAGCCATACTACAACTTCTGTATGCAAAAATTGCCTGTCACTATATTTTTCCTTGAGGAAAGGAAATAAAAGTAGTCCAGAGAAATCATAATTTAAAAAGGAAATGGGACTTCCAAGGTGTTGTGAGGTTTTTGTGTCAATTTGCATCTCTTTCTGTCCATAGAGAAAGCAGAATTCTACATCCACTTTGTATGAGGGCTTCCAGATTAAGATCCAAACTTGCTACTTCATCCTGTCTTTATTTCAAGGTAACTTGCCATTCTGTAAAGGTAACCAGTGTTCACCATGCATCTTGCAAAGTTTAAAAGCTACAAGCTTTACCCCTTCCAATTTCTATGATGGTTATTATATTTTGATGATATAATTAGCAAATGGTATCCAGCCAAAAGGATTCCCAAAAACATTACATGAAAGTGTTCAGACATTTGGATCAAACATAAGTGTTGTTTACGTTCTCACAACAACTTGACAAGCCAGAAAACAAGGTACATTTCTGTCTCCAGCTATGACTGTGACAGCAGTTTGGATCTTAGTCAGCTTAAGCTGATCCCAGAGGCAGCTTTTCTATCTTGGTGCAGAGCAGATCTGTGCACTGGTTCACACATTGCTGGAGAAATGTTTGTGAAAACAGAAGGGGAGGAAATCTGAAAGCCTTGGACAGTTTTTTTTCCCTTCAGTACCAGTGCTGGCTTATGGTGGATAGAACAGTGTTCATCAAATGATGGTCTGAGATGAGCACACAGCAAAGTCACTGTGGCCACCGATGGCAGCATCAATGTCCTAAATCACAAACAGCACCAGAACCAGGGCTGGGAGGGCTGACACTACGTCATCTAGACCAGTGCTCTGTAATCCATCAGAAGTGATCATTAGAACCATTTAAGCTGGAAAAGACCTCTAAGGTCATAGAGCCCAACCATTAACCTACCACTGCCAAAGCCACCACTAAACAATTTCACCAGGTCTTTTAAATACCTCCAGGGATTGCTGCACTAACACCTTCGTGGACTCAGTGGGGACACCTTGCAGGATTCTCCCACTGTCATCTTCATCAGTTTCGTGAACTGTGAGTCCAAAACCAAGCAGCTCTCAGGCCTGCAGTACTAACAGTATTTTAAAAGAAGTACATCTTTATCTAGGGATTTCTGGATCTGCATTATCTGTGGATTCCTTTGCCATGGAAGTTAATTAAGCAAAATTGGACATCAGGAGGAATTTCTTCATGGAAAGGGTTATTACACATTGGAATGGGCTGCCCAGGGCGTGTCACCATCCCTGGAGGTGTTCAAGAAATGACTGGATGTGGCACTTAGTGCTCTGGTCTGGTTGACAAGGTGGTGATCGGTCACAGGTTGGACACAATGATTTTAAGAGGTCTTTTCCAACCTTAATGATTCTGTGATTCTGTGAAAATCACAAACTGTTTCTTGCATTCTTGGGCCACATCGATCAGCTCTAGGCATGATGTGATGCTGACTTTGAACAGGAGTTCAGACATAGGGCATGGGATGGGACAAGCTCAAAATTTAGCTTAATTTTTCCAAACATATAAAGTACATTGTTACAATGCTACATCTGCAGAATATGCAAATAACCAAGGAATCAGGAGAGCTGCCAAATACATTCATTTCCCTCAAGTTATCTCTGTTTAAATTATAGTTTCCCAAGGGCAGGGAGGGCATCTTACTTGAGGACTAATAAAAAATTTGCAAGACTATTCCAATGCATAGACTGCAAATAAAACATCTAATAATTCAAGACCAGATGGGATGCCAGTGAAATGTATTTTTAAATAGCTGTTGGCAGTTTAAAACAAAAATGTTTATTTGCTGTATCAAAAAAACCCCAACAAAAAAAATATTAGCCCTGAGCACCCC
>NW_008681905.1:15647-31333 GCF_000695815.1 Acanthisitta chloris
AATTCTGCTATGGAAAGTCTAAGTTTCTGCTGTAAATTAGAAGAAAATTAATAGCAAAAGTATCCCATTAAGAAAACAGAAGTAGGTTGAGCCTGCCACAATTTTAACAAGCTACTAACATCCCCTTTCTAGACAAGGCAAGCACCCTCTCTGCTCCTTCTCAGACTCCTAAACTCGTGAGAAACATAAACATGCAGCAAAAAGCCCTCAGTTTAAGCCTTCAGCAGTGAACTTAGACACTCACATGCTGAAGTCTCTGCTGAAAATCAGAGGTAAGTGCTGTTGAAAATGTTGACTCCCTGTCATCTTTTCCCAAGAAGTAAATAGGTCCCTCTGTACACCACTTACTTGGACATGAAAGCACCACATCTTATTCTGGCATCGCTCCCCTCAGGAAAAAGGAGTTCTGGACTGTGCAGCACATCAACCAGCACCGAGAATTCAGCTTGCATCATGGGAGTGAACTGCTGCTCCAAGGAGGACACTACATCCTAGGGAAGAAAGGAGAACAACCTTCATAACTGCAAGAAAACTAGAAGAATATCATGGTGGGTTGCACGATACAGAGCGATGGGCGTTTGACCCACTTCTGCTGGCCAGCTGCAAGAGCCCTTGCTAACACAGATGACAGTGAAGCAGCCTCAAGCCTTTCTTAATGCCACTCCTCAAGCAGGGCAAGGGGAAGAAGGTGCCCATTACTACCTACTTTGCTCTTCTCTTTCAAATTTCTCCTCTGCAGTAATGCTCACAAAACATGTGGCAACAGTAGGGATGATGGTGCGCTGGAAAAACAATGTTTGTCATATGTGGCGTTAGTGTATCACCCAAGGTGTGGCATCCTTGGTGTTTAGGGCCTCTCCATTTGTGTGTCCTCCTATTTTCTCAGTTCATAAACTGATGCTGTTGAACCACTACATGCCCAAGGTGATCTCCATCTCATAGGCAATCTCCAATTACACAATCCTGACATAATGGCTCTCAAAACTTCCAGTACCTCCTCTGCAGCCAAAACAGGACATGTGACCGTAACTGAAACCCTACACTACTGGACCCATACATACTTCCTACCCCTCTGTACTGATTTCTATAGGAGCCAAATGCTGATCATGGATCAAAAGGCCTTGAATGTTGGCTCCACTTTGAACAGACACCAGAGAAGAGCTGAGTCTTTGGCTCCCTCCACCTAGAAGTGCAATGGTTACACTCTAACCCAGCATTAAAAATGCACTGGGTCTGTCTCTGGTGTTTCCCACATCTGGCAAATGTTAGATAAATGCACTACCACTACTGCTCAAGCCATTTGCTATTTTTGTACCTGTAGTTTTTCTATGATATTCCTGTAATCCCAGGCAGGCCCACCAAGAGCTTCTTTGAAGCGAGGTCCACTGCGGGCTGACATTCTCCACCCCATGGCTGCCCTCTGCACCATGTTAGAGTGACTTTTCATGAACAAGGTGTTGACCTGGCTGTCCAAATCCACTGGAATTGCAATCCCACGGTTCTTTGCTTTAACAGGAAAAAAAAAAAGAAGACATTTACAATGGAAAAAGCAATGGAAAAAACTTGAAATCTTATGGAGATTATGGCATGCAAAATCCTGATGCTCTTGAGGTTAAGGGGCAGGGGGATCTCACTTCGATGGGATTTAAAAATAAGGATCAAAAACCTCAGTGGTTAGAAATCAGCCATAATCTACTTAAAGAAAGCAAGCTGTACCACTTTAAATGAGATGAGGATCATTTCCAGTATGTATTTTCATAAATACAGACATTTATTTTTTAAAACAGAATACATTTTTCACTAACAGAAAAAAATCATATCCAGAGATACTAATAAGAGTAACAAAAAAAGCAGTATGCATTATTATTTCAACAGCTAGCTTTACTCTATTCAGAAGCAAATTCAAAAATTCTTATTTCTAGTGGCCATATGCACATTTATCCAATTTATCCCAAGTGCTTTTGTTGCTTTTCTGTGTATTTCTCTTGTGAAGACCTTGAGAAACCAAGTGCATACAAATTAAATTTGAAAAAGGCTGTTTTCTCTCTGGGTTTCCTTCCTATACAGCCACAGTTGCTAAACCCTAGATTCCTGGATGGTTCCTGGATGCCACTGCAATATATCCAGTAGTTAATAAACACATTACTTTAACTGATAGTTAAACAAATTTAACCAATAGTTTAAAAAAATCGTTTTTTTCGTTTTTAGACCTGAGGGGCAGGAAGTGACAAAACAGAATATCAGAGGAGAATAAAAAAAAACTGAGGAAAGACTTGCAGGAATTCTTACAGGGCATCCACTATTAAACTACTACAGCATCCTGAACTGTCATTTGAAAAGAAGTTTGAAAGGCAGTGTTAGAAGGTATCTGCTCTCTCTCCCATGAAGATCTTTGTATTAGCTGCTTCTGTCCATTTCACTGGAGATCAGAGTGACATTCTTCTACAGCTCAGCATAAGTTGTCTGAAATTCAACAAATAGACAAGATTTTGCCCCATCCCTGGCTGTGTTCAAGGCCAGGCTGGATGGAGCTCTGGGCAACCTGGTCTAGTGAAGGTGTCCCTACCCACGGCAGGGGGTGGAACTAGATGGTCTTTAAGGTCCCTTCCAATCCAAACCATTCTGTGATTCTATGGTCAATAATACAGCAATATCTCTGAAAGATTAGGTCACATTCCGGTAATTAGACTCTGTGTTCTATGTCATTTCATTGATTCCCATGGCACAGTTTTAAGTTTAATAAAAACTCAGAAGTAAAATGGAGAAGCAGTTCCAGTTCATTTGTAATAATGACTAATAATAGCTAATTTTTTAGTTTTCATTATTGAAACAAGGTGAATTTTTTTAAAAAACAGCATTACCTATGTTACAGTTCTGCACAACATCTGAGGCATTTCCCCTGTACTCCTCGCTAACATTCATGCTTTCCACTGTAGGGGAAGGCATCAAAAATATCCCACCCCTCCTTCCCAGCTTTTAAAACATACACAACTATAAGTCCTGAACATGTGAAGTCAACAGATGCCTTTCTTTCCCAAACAGCCTATGCATCAAACCCCACAGGAGTACGTGCAAGCAGAGTCAGGCACACAGCTCTGATGAATGAAGGCTCATGTGCTGCCAAGCACAGTGAGTCACAGATCCCAGGCAGAAACTTTCTCTTCCCCTGAATACTATATTGTAACAGCAGCATTTATTATAAACCTGAACTTGGCTAAGACACCTCAACCCCAGGCTCAGAGGCTGTGGCAAGGCTGTTCTCAGGGATACTCTCATCCCTCTAATGGCTCCTGGAGACGCAGGGCACTCTCTTCCCACTCCAAGTTTGTATCCTGATGCAGGACTGGAGGCTCCCCCTGTGGATTAGGCTGTTCCACTAACATGGAAGGGAGATCTTTATTCTGTTTCTGGAAGGCACTTCCATTTAAATAGTTTGCCACAGGGAATTGAAAAAAAATAATTTTAGGTCAAGATGGGAAAACACAAATTGACTTTTCCTTTCCACTCTCTGTGTGTTTCGAAGGCAGGTTCCTGATTAACATGTGGACAATGCCATGTATGCCTGGCCATTATTTCTAATGGTTGTTTTTCCATATTATTCAACTGGGCTGTTTTTCACAACACATTTGCCCTGTTGCTGCTTACTTTACTAGAGGAGTCCATTAAAGTTCTGCCAGTGTGTGCAGGGTGCTGCAGCCTATTAATCCAATTTATTGTGTCCTAATGTCAGTCACTGGAATGTTACTGGACAATGTTCACTTCTCAATTAAGTGGAATGTATGCAGAATCCTGATACATTGAAGAATGCATTTAGCAACAGGGAGCATGCTGTTCAGAGGAAAACCCAGACTTGTGCAGTCCTGTAGATGCCATTTGAAGTTAACAACTTCCATCAGTGTCTGAGGAGCAGTCAAGGACTATGATTGTTCAAAGAGTTGCAGCTAATTAAAACTATCACAAAGAAAACCAGAGAGAGAAAAAAAATTACTCCTTTGTTTTGAACACTTCTTACATGTATAATTCCATTTGTAATTAAGATTTGCATTGGTTGTCAAAGGGCACTGTTGAAGTCTAAGCTATAAACAAAGCCTTTGTCTTCTCATTTCTTTGCAGCTTGTAGAAAGTTTATCTTTCATTTGTTTCACATTTCATTATTTAAAACAACATGAAACATATTTTTACATTTTGGAAAGCTGATGAACAAATGTGAACATAAATATTTATTTTTAATTTAGGTGTTGTAGGCTGCTTTCCTCTTCAAAATGTGTCAATCTCCCTTAAAGTAGCAACATCAAATATTTAAAAGCATGTTTGTTTTTGTTCCACTTAGAAATACTTTTGGACAGCACTCAAACTTGCAAAGTAGGGTTAGAGCTGGTAGACAAAGGAGCCAGAAGGGGGTAAAATTCTGTCATTCATTTCTCTAGTGAACTTGGGAGAAAGCTATGTGGGTGCATGTACAAGTATCAAGCAGGAAATTACCAGAGTAGACTAGGACATGTCTTCAGCCAAGGTGAATTCTGCCTGGCAATGGAGGGCATGTCTCAGGCTTATATACTGCCCAATTCCTACCTTGGGCACCCTGCACAGGGCTAATGACACCCTGAACACATGACACCATTTTGCCAGTGTCAGAGGAAATGCAATTTGCTGGGAAATCCTTGACACAACTACCACTCAATCTGCTGTTCCAAGTTATGCAGTCAACAGGAGCCACAGCTAAGCCAAGACAAGTGAGCAAACAGGACCTAAGGAAATGGTAAGAACCAAGGTGCAGCAAATTCAGCCAGATCACAGGAAAATATTCTGCTCCGTGCAGATGGGTCTGTGTTCATCCACTGCATCAGGAGCTTTCCTCTCCTTTACTGTTTAAATAATGAAAAAGTACTCTGAGACAGGGACTCACAAAAAAAAAAAAAAAAAGGGCAACATTAACACTGAGAATCAAGTGGCTAAAAGTCAAGCCCCTCTCTGTGAGTGAGTGAGACTTGACCAAATTTCCAGGAGCACAGTCCACCTAATCACAGAAAGGCTGAGATAGGCTGAGGTAACATTTTGTTAAATTACCTACGTGTAGTTCTCTTCACAAAAGCACAGCAATTGGACCTATTTCAGAAATGCCTCCTGAAGCACTGTCCTTCCACTATGCTGCCTGCCTGAGTCTTAGGATTGATTTAGTACTCAGGATTTCCAGGAAGTGGCCCTTGTCTGTAATTTTCCTTGGAAGCCCATTCTCTACAATAATCTATCTTGCCATAAGGAACCTCTTGCTGTTCTTGATATTTCTGCCTTGTGCTCCCTATTTTTAAATTTCACTCCATTAGCTTTTGTAGCATATACAAAACACAATGGTATTTAGTGGCTTCACAGATGTTTAGTACATTTTGCATAACCCTAAACCATCCCTGGTGTGGCTTTTCTGGGGGACATGCAGGCATTTCACCTCTTGGAGCGCCTCAAGAAGTGTATGGGCAATCTGGGTCATAAAAACCCACAGCTGTACCTGGCTGTGAAGCTTTTACTCCCCTTGCTGTTTGCACCCCTCTGGTAGTTGCAGACAGCTATATCATGTTCTCCCACACTTCCCAGTTGTCACGTAATGGAGCAATACTTATTTAGTTCAATTAATTTTGTTCCATAAATCAGTCCCTCCAGCTCCTTAATCATTTACTGACTGCTTAACAAATGCATTTGGGTGGAGAGACACTAATTCTAGTGACAGCAATACTTTTTAAGGGAAATAAAAGCTTTGTGTAGACAAGACACAAACCTGCCAATCTTGTACCCTTCACTTGGATTTTTTTTTCCAACAGAAAATCTACGCTAAAATATTTATCACTCTGTAAAAAGATCATCATTGAATTTTTCTTGCAATTAGGGAAACAAAAACAGTTAAAATAGAATAAAATATGTGCTTCATCTGAAATGTATTCTTCTTGCTGTCAAAAAAGTAACAACAGGATAATTATTTTATTTGAACTAAAAATTGAAAATGAAGGTCTAGCTTTTGATAAAATGGAAAAAGGATTTTAAAACTCAGATGGGAAGGGAAATAACCATATTTTCAGGACTGAAAAAAAACTGTTATAGGAAAATTCACCTATATGCACATTAAAATACAATAATTCCAAAGAAGCCATAAATGTGACCTAGATTTCATGTTCAATGTTTCCTATTTGTAATTTATCAGGGAAAAGTAAAGGGCCTTAGAGGGCACAAAAGCATGGCCAAGAGGAACCCCAGGAGAGTTTTTTTGGATTCAATACAAAGGGGTATTGGTGATCTGAGATTAGGGAATAAATACTCAACTAGAAAGGACTTCACTACTCCTGCAGACTATCTGCTCTCTGTTACAGACAACTCATGTTCTTTAATATCTTTGGAAAATTTATCGAGCCCCATTTAAAATGAAGGTAGCTTCTCTGCCATCCCTCCTCCCTCCATTTTCCCTCACCCCCTTGACCAAGGACATCCTTCCAACATTGGTTCCAATCCTCTGATTTACAAGCTAAATTTATTTAGATTATTTACAACCTAGTGTAATTTATGTCCAGTTGGTTTTGGGTCAGCACTGTCCTTCAGCTTAAATGTCTCCATGACTATTTATCTTCTTAAGTACTTCTAAAGAGCAACAACACAGGCCTCTGTTTTGCTGGGCAAAACACATGGGGCTTCTCAAGTCCCTTCTTGTAATACAGTTCTCCTTTGCCCTGACCATCACAGTGGTGCTTCCTCTGGGCCTGTTGCAGTTTTGAACTTCGGAAACAGCAATCTTGTAGGACTTGCCTCCAATTTTTTAGGATGGAAACAAGAATTCTCCTTTTGTTTGTCCTGCACAACATCCTAGAATATAATCTGATAATCACTAATGTAATTTGGCTTACTAACAGATTATTTTTTTTTAAAAGGTCTGCCAAAAGACATAGCCTAACAAAATGCAGGTTCCTATCTGCCACTGTTTACTCATCTGGGAAATTCCAATTATTTCATTATTGGTGGTCACAGCAGTCACACACAGACTCCATCCTTGGGGGACACACAGTATCAGAGGGAAGACGCAATTTTGGAAAACATAAGGGAGAAAGCTAATGGATACTACAGAGACAAGAGTATAATACAAGTAGATTTGCCCTTGTAACAGAAAACTGATGCTCGGGGGTGAAGATATAAGAATCACCATTTAATTAAGAAGCAAAGAGAGTTCTTTGCATGAGTCCTGAAAGATTGGTCAGCCCTGGGAAAAAGACCCTGCTCCCATACAATTTAGGATACACAATTTAAGGTGCACAATCTTTAGTTGCAAGGGCAGGTGATATTCTCCAGTCTTTATGGAAAGACAATAGTTGGTTTAAAATGCAAACTTTGAGACTGGCCTCCACTCTTCTGAACTTTGCAAAGATTATAAAAATGTAGAAACTCAAAGTCCTTTGATAATGACTTCATTTAAAAAAATTAAATGCTTAGATGTCTTTGTTCCTCTGTTTTCACAAAGGTCTGGAGACTTTTCAAATATCTTTTATTTGTTGCAATTTACTAGAGAGATGGAAGCTGTTTTGATCTTTCAGGTTTTGGACTATATGTTCAAGCAAAAGCTCAGTCCTATATAGTAACAGAGCAATAGCAAATGTGATATATGTATAATATGTTAAATCCCATTACTGTGACAACTTGCTTCAGAAATTCACATGAACAAGATACATTAATATACTTATTATTTCATAAAGGTTTCTATTCATGAGAGGTAGCCAAATGTTTACTGAACAATAAAAACCTGATGCACATTGATATCCATGTGTTCCAAAGCTCTTGGAGCCAGAGAGCTTTGCTGAAGAACAGAAGCAAACCTTTATGCTTCTTGCTGAACTGAAGGCAGGAAACTGCCTGGAGACAAAACAGCAAGTGAAGCTTGAGAAGCTTATGCAGTTTTTCCCTGGTGATCAAGTGGAGTTGAAGTACCAGGGTTATAAGAAATAAGGTTCTGCAACATATCCTTTTGTTGACCTGGAAGATAATGTACATTCTTACAGTGCTCATCAGAAAGCAGATGTAATGATCTTAAGCTCTTGAGGCAATACTTACATCCACCTGCCAGCAGCAAACTAGTAAGCTCTGAGCAGAATGTATGTTGCTTAAACTTGCTCTGAAATGGGTCTGTTGAAAGTGCATCATTATATGGATCTTTGATATCTTGGGAAATCTGTGTATGATCTTTCTTCCTCCTGAGATTCATTTCTAAATCCAGGGCAATGACACATCAACAAAAAAAATTATGTTTGTTCTTTCAGTTCCATACTACACTTATTTTCCAGCAGAAGTCTTTGGTCCCTGCTGTAAATCTTTCCAATACTCCATCTCTCAGATATAGGCAAAATCTTTTTAGAGGGATTTTTATTTTAAACCCTGCTATGAAACACAAAGACTCTAATAATAAAGCTGCCACTCTCAAGTCAAAAGAGGAAAAAAAGGGGCAGAAGGGTGCTCCTTTTTTGGCTAGCCAAAATCCAAACCTAGTCCACATACACAGCCAGCAAAAGAGGCACAAAAAGGCTGCCCTGTTTGTGTTATGGGAGATGCCTCAGGCTTCTCACAGTGAAGCACCACTTGGGGTGGTGGAACAGCTGATAGAGAAAGGCACCAGCACACACTGCAGTCACAAAAAAGCCTCGACTGTAACAGCCTCTGGTGCACCCACCTGGGGCAGTTTTCCCAAATATTTCTACAGGGAAGAGCAGGCCTACTCAATTAGCCAGGCAAGACGTTTGGCATCAGGCCTACAACTACCAACTATCACCAGTGGTTAAAACCTCTGTTGGCAGCCAAACTTTTGCACAGGGGAGTTTGTCAAAAACTCTGCTTCCAGTTCTTCTTTGGCTAACCTTCTCTTTGGGGCAATCGCCCTTGCCTGTTCCCTTATACTTTCTACAGTATCAAAATAAAAAATACTGTGTTCAGTTTTGGGCCCCTCACTTTCAAAAGGGCATTGAGGTGCTGCAGTAAGTCCAGCCAAGGGCAACAAGGCTCATAAAAAGATCTAGAACACATGTTGTATGAGGAAGGACTGAGGGAATTGTGTTTGTTTAGCCTTGAGAAGAGGTTCAGGGGTGACCTCATTACTCTGGACAACTCCCTGACAGGGGGTTGTAGAGAGATGGGGGTTGGTCTCTCCTGTCATGCCTGCAGGGAGAGGACTAGAGGGAACAGTCATAAGCTGAGACAGGGGAGATTCAGATTAGCCATTAGAAAAAAAATTCACTGTTAGGGTGGTCAGGCACTGGAATAGGTTGCCCAGGGAGGTGGTGGAGTCACCAACCCTGGAAGTGTTTAAGAGGCATCTGGATCTGATGCTGGAGGATATGGTTTAAGGTTTAGGGGTTACAGTGGAGTGACAGGTTGACGGTTGGACTTGATGACCTTAAAAGGCCTCTTCCAACCTCGATGATTCTACGAAAACACTAAAAACATGTTGGCAATTTGCTAACACAACACAATATTACAATGCTCAGTATTGCTATGAGTGATGAAACCTTAAACAGTTTTTATGATATAGACAAGGAAATCAACAATGTGGATGCTGACGTATGCTTTCAGGGAGCAGTTCTGAGGTACCAGCCTGTGGCACCCCTAAGGGATGCCCAGCCTCCCTGCCTTCCTGCTGCCACAGAGAAGTCCCAGAGGAGGACATGGAGTGATGCCCTTCACTGGCAGCTCAGCTCCATTCTGCCACACCTGAGAGTGCCCAAGGATGGCTAGGATCCCGTGGCTGGGAAGCCAGAGTAGCAAGAAGGAGGTTGGACCCCTAGGACAGTGCAAGAGCTTACTTATTAAAAAAAAAACTAACTGAAAACCATCTCCATAAAAGAGAAGAAGGAATGAAAGGAGTCCAGCCGAGGTAGAAATTAAATTCACCAAATAGAGATGGAGGTCACACATCTGAGGAAAACTCCAGATGTCACCCATGCCGTGCGTTCAGACTTTCCCCTTAGCTCCCCAAGGAACAAGAGGCACATGGAAGACTATCTGCCAAGGACCACCAGCCCTTTCACGTGCTGGCACACCTGGCCACAAAGCTGGATCTGCCAACCTGTTACAGTGACCCATGGTTTCCCTGTCAGAGACAAGTTCAGCTTGGCTGTCTCTGCAGCATAAAATCATAGAATCATTTAGGTTGGAAAAGACCTTTAAGAGTCCAGTAACTTAACAGTGCCAAGTCCACCACTAAACCAAGGCTTTAAGTGCCACAACCACACATCTTTTAAATTCTTTCAGGGATGGTGATTCAATCACTTTCCTGGACAGCCTGTACCAATGCTTGACAACCCATTCCATGAAGAAATTTTTCCTACTATGCAGTCTAAACCTCCCCTGGTGCAACTCAAGGCCATTTCTTTTTGTCCTTGCACATGCTACTTGGAGAAGAGAAAGCACAGTGAGACCCTGGGCCTGACTCATCTGGCAATCACCAGAGCACTGGAAAGCTGTAATTTGCTGTGATTTTTCATGCTAGAATCAGCTGTGTGCTGTAGGCATGTAGCCAAATGGAAAATAAACCCATGCTCAGGTTTGGGGATTTTGAATTTATTTGAATTTATTTGAAAGTGTGTAACTCATTAGCTGTCCTGAGGACCACATTTGCTGTTGGCAACAGCACAAGGCAATATTCCCCTGGCTGTAACAGCAGTAATTGAGTGGTCCTGATAGTGAGGAGTAAGTGGAGAAGCTAAGGAGTTGAGTTAGACAGTTGGGGTTTCCATCCCCAAATACCCTCATCTTGGTGAGACCACATGGAGACTTCTCTGAGCTTGACATTGATTTTGGGTGTACCTCTACAGCAGTGAAGACACTGAGCTGTCTAGAAGCACAAACAGGGCACGCTTGGTCTTAAAAATACTCTCACCTGCCCTACTTCTCCCCCCTTTCCCCAGACTCCCAAAGGAAGTAATTTATTGATGATTGTTTCCAGAACTAACTGAGAAGAGCAAGGACATAAGTGTTAAACACACAAACAAGGATGTGTAGGGATGGAGCCTTATTTGAGACTGTAGTAGTTGTAGCATAAAGGAAATAAAATGTCTTCAACTTCCAAAGTTCTCCTGTCAGATGGATCTGTAATTAAATCATTTGCACAACAAATAAACCAACTGACAGTTGCTAAAATTTTAGGTAACTGATTACTCTCCTTCGCACAAAAAGTTAATGAGATGTTTTGGCTAAATGTTAAATGATGTTTCCCTAAAGCTATTCCAAAAATCTAAGTTTAGAGTTGATTGGTACAATGCCACAGATGCTGCAGATGGTTAAGGGACCCTCTCATATTGTTTTATCATTATTTATTAATAATGTTTAAAAATGTATCAACAATAGAATTTAGCCAGTTTCTATGTGTCTCTGCCTCTACTCAGCTTTCATTCACACTGAGCAGAACCTTATTCTACAAGTAATCAGCATCACTGACTTTTAGAAACTCTATTGAATAATCCTTTTTTCTGTCATGGCAGAAGACTTAAAAACTGTATTTACAGAAAGTAAACTTAATGAACTTTTTACAGTCTTAGCTATACACTGGTAGAAATATTTTTTATTGTAGGATAAGAAGTTTTAAAACAAGTTCTACTTTAATATGGTATTTGAATTTATTTGAAAGCATGTAACTCATTAGCTGTCCTGAGGACCACATTTGCTGTTGGCAACAGCACAAGGCAATATTCCCCTGACTGTAACAGCAGTAATTGAGTGGTCCTGATAGTGAGGAGTAAGTGGAGAAGCTAAGGAGTTGAGTTAGACAATTGGGGTTTCCATCTCCAACTGCATGATGGGAGAAAACGTGAACAAGCCTAGGACTGTGGCTGACAATAACAAATGCATTCCCCGGAACTGAGGAGAAAAATGATGGATGTTCTCCATTGCACAACTGTTGAGCATCATTTCTTACAACAGCTTGTGCAAATGGAGCCCAGGAGGACTGAAAATGCCCAGTTTTCTCATGGAATCACAGAATGGTTTGGGTTGGAAGGGACCTTAGAGATCATCTAGTTCCAATCCCCCTGCCTTGAACAGGACACCTTTGCTTATGTTGACATTTAATATCATAACTTGCTTGATATTAAAAGTTGAAGTCATCAAAAGTTTCAACCATCAAATTAAAATTGGCAGCAGAAAGTTCAACCATCGCTCACTTAGCAAGCTCATCTCTCTGACCTGCAGGTTTCACCTTAACAACCCTGTTTGAAGGGAATGGGTTAAAAAAGAAGGAAGAATTTAGCCTCAGAGGGTGGGATTTCTGAAATCACCACTGTCACAATTTCAGGATGGTGGAGTCAAATTAAAAACTGTTAAACCTCAAGTCTGATCTTTAAGACACAAAGAACAATAACAAAAGTAAAGGTTGGCACCTACCCACTTCAGCCAAAGTCTTGATACATGACTCCACTGAGGCTTTCTGTGTTGGGTTTGGCCAGGTACAGTTGTAAATTCTAAAAGCAGACTGCAGCAGCTGAATAAAAACAGGTTGGTGTGTCTGAAAACGAAAAGATAAACATGGAATTTTACCCTTAAGAATCTCACAACTGCTCTAGGGTTTGATACAACATAAACCAAGGGGGTTTTAGCTTGTAGACTCAAGTTACAACTCCATTAAATTCTCTTTGATCTTTAGGACTGGCAGGAACATAAATCAATGCTGCACCTCTAGAAAGGCCAAATGATGCAATTTTTCCTCATACCCATTGATATCAAGCAAACACAAGAGAGAGCAGAAGGATGGAGGAGTCTTCCCCATTCTCAGGACACAGCAGTACAAGGCTAGACCATTATTCTTCAAGGATACCCCCTCCAGTGAATTCACAAGAGCCAGAAGTAAATCTGACCACATTGAGCTGTCTACAGTTCAGAGATCTAAGTGATTAAAATTAAGAGTAAGCATTTTAAAGAGGAATAAAGCTGCTAGTCATTGGCATGAGAGGGGACAGAAAAATTAAAGGAGGCTGAAAAGATCCAGCATTCCTGTGCGGTAGCAGAAGGTATCTCATTAATGGTCTGAATAACATATTTGTCTGTGTCTCTTTTCCTTACCTGGAGGCTGGTGCTGTTATCTGAGAATGGTGAATTGAAGAAGCCACTCACAATGCTCATTACAGGCTCAGTGACATATTTCTCTAGAGATGTGTCTGCATGTTTACGATCCGTGGTTGTGTTACAAACCTACAGGGAAGAAGGAGGAAACAATGGGATTTGGTTCTTTTCAATAAGCAAGCTTCATTATTTTGTATTTATTGCAACACATGTGTATTTCTTCTTAACACAAAACCAAAAGATTTTTATACAAATTCTATCAGAGCTGTATTTGTGATAGCTTATCTGTCTTCTTGGAGGTCCATACTGTCTTTTGAATACACTTTCTCCTGAACTAGCTCTTTCTGGCTGGCTGTTTGTTCTTTCCCACACCATGAAGAAAAGATCCCCCTAAGTCAGCACATTACATACCACTTACACATTTAGGCAGATTCAAGAAGAAAATGGACCTTTCCTCCCACTGTGGGACTGTTTGGAAGATGCTTTAGAGACAGATGAGACATAAACAACTAAGGTTAGAAAGATTTCATGTAATATTTAACTTCTCTCTACAATTAATCACCACAACTGGGTGGCAAAGGTGAAGCTCATTTGCAGGAATAATGTTTAAAAAGGAGGAAAATAAAGGAAATAGCACAGTCAATACCAACAGCCTTTAGGATTGTATTGTAAGACAGGCAGCATTACTTAGAGAAGCCACAGGAGGAAAATACAAAAGCCAAGCTAAAACAATGAAAGAAGAGAATGGATGGTAGTGGGACAACTCTGGAGCACAGAAGGATGATTAAATGGTGGGAGGATGGGGGAAGATTTGTACAAAAGATTCCTGAAGACTCCCTTCGGTACGACACTAAAAGTTTGTTGCAACATAAAGATGTCACACTTAAAGAAAGGAAAAGATTACTGGGGTGGATTACATCCCTCAGTATTTCCTTTATTTCTTTTCAACACTTTTGAACATCTATACAGTCGTGTTGACTTTGCATATGTCATTGTACACAGTACTGAAAGGAGTCTACAGAGAGCCAAACACAGTGAGAAGGGCGAGACTGGACAATTAAAGAGTACACACTGTAGTCATCCTACCTCTTCAACGGCCTTTAAATCAGCAGTTCTAGTCATGTTTAACAAGGAATTAAGGCAAAGTTTTCACTTTCACCTATGCAAG
This sequence comes from Acanthisitta chloris, assembly GCF_000695815.1. Lineage (NCBI taxonomy): Eukaryota > Metazoa > Chordata > Aves > Passeriformes > Acanthisittidae > Acanthisitta > Acanthisitta chloris. The sequence continues at coordinate 29,884 of NW_008681905.1, forward strand.
CCAAAGATGACTGCAATGTTCTAGGGAATCTATGCAAAACCAGAAATTCTTTCGTACATAGACTCCTGGGATACTCTTCTCCTTACGTATCTGACCGTTTAACACACAATCATGAACCTGAGGGGCACATACTTACCACTACATCACTTTACAGATCGGGAACTGAAGTCCAGAGAAGCTGAGTGAATTGCTTAAGGACACAGAGAAAAGTTGGTGACAGAAACAGAAAGATAGTCCACAGCACCTGAATCTCACACAGGGCAAAGATAATCTCTAATTACACATTGCCACTGTCATACTTGGACACTACAAAACAGCAATTTCACCAGGAATGTTTTAAGGAAGGTTAGTGACATGACATCCAAAAGCACCTATGTTCAGGGGATGATACAGCTCATGGAAGCACAGAAGCACTTTGAGTCTAACACACAAGCATTGTCATATGGTAGGCAGAGGAATAACTTGAGGCCTAGAGAAATGAGGCATCTTGATGAGCTTTGCTTGTCTGCTTATCTAAAATGTGTCAGATAAACAAGTCATGCCTCCACAATAGTGTGTTTTTTATCACATCAAGAAATGAAGGATTTTGGTCAGAGAAGTAAGAGTGGCTGAAATGAAATAGCAAACTCTTCAGCCCTTCAGTTTTGGGAGAAGTGTGACACCATCACCACCCCCAGTCCTCATGAAGGTAAACAATTCAGTTACTAATCAAAACTTTTTCAAAACAATATAGTAAAATCATAGAACTAAAACCCACTTGAAGTTCTTCTGCTTTTAATTAACCTGTGTGCCAGTTTTGGCTGGAACCAGTAGCTCTGAGGCTTAGCCCTTGCAATCCCAGTAGGAAGACAGGGAGCTGTGCAGTGCCAGCATGGTATGTTCAGAAATCACCAAAACTAAATTCCAAAACACTTTAAAGATTTCCCCTTCAGTTGCCTGAAAAGCAGAGCCATATGTGGGGATGCCACTCTGCTCCAACACTGGTCTGAAAAATTCCCAGCGCAGAAGGAATTTGGAAATACTCTCATTTGTTCCTATCCCTCTGCCCTTTGGGGACTGAAAGATGTTTCCACGTGGAAGGAAAAAAAACCCTGAAATGCACGAAATGGAGATGAGGATTGAGAAAGCAGTGTTTAAAAACCCCTTAAGAGGCTTTGGGACCAAAACTCACATGAATAATACTTCAAAAATTCTGCAGAGAAAGCCAGGATGACTTTACAGCTGTCAGATCCCAGTTCAGTCTTTAATCCTGCTCAGACTACAGCTACTGACTTACAGGCTGGGCCACACACAGGAGAGGGAAGCCTCTCCTTCAGCAGCACCCACTGTGCTCAGTGCAACGCTCTCAGTCACACACAGGAGAAAGTAGGTTGGCAGAAGCTGTAGAAATCGGGTGTCTTTGAAAGCACGACTGCTTTTGGCAAACCCAATTTATACACAAATCTGCCTC
>NW_008681905.1:31352-36785 GCF_000695815.1 Acanthisitta chloris
GAAAGAAAAAATGACAGTTGGGGACTAAATGTTTCCTTCCTGAATCCAGAAACAGCTAAAAAAAAAAATTGGTTACTCTTTTTTTTTTTTTTAGATAGATATAAAAAACTGAAGGAATCCAACCTGAGGATAACACTCTCCGTCTTTCACCTTAGTGTTCTCTAATAACAACCCCAGACTCAGAGCTCACAAACTCACCCACTGACAGGCATTTGTAGCAGCTAAAAGAAAAGCGTTTCCCCTTCCCCCACGCAAAAGCATCCCTTTTAGCTCACTGGAACACAGAGGATCAAAGGGCTCTTTTTCTAAATGCTTTGAAAGCTATTGTAACATCTTTCATGAGGCTGACAGTATTCTAACTGTCCTGACAGCTACAGAACGCTGATGTATTTATAACACATGGGCTCTGTCTGGGCCCCAGAACAGCAAACCTCAACAAATATGCTCAATAACCTGGAAAATACAGCTATCCACGGGGACCTGGCTGGAGAGCAGGACAGGCCAGAGCACTTCTGACTTGCTCTTTTAGTTCTTTTAGTCATTAACCAGGAAATTAAGCGGACTAATTTGGCATCTGCCCTGAGGCTTTGCAGGAGAGCAAAACAAACCTGCATTTTGCCATTCGTTGCCAACAGCACCCGCACAGAAAATACAGCATTAATACTCACTCTTCACCTCTGAAGGCCTGGGGTCTGATTTCTCTTATGAGCAGGGGATGTGAAAACAAGCTTGGTGGTCACTACCATCAGGCCAACCTTACATCGTTTAGCACAGTGCAGTTTGTCTCCAGGGTCATGAGAGGAAATGTGAACAGAGCCTTCTTTTCACATATCTGCCTCTAGCCCAAGGGCACAGAAAATCGGTCACGTTCAAGGGCTAGGGAGGAGGGATAGTTTGTTTGGAGGGTCAGGGTCAGGACATGTCAGGAAAGGGCAACCCAGAAAGGTAATTAAACAGGAGAAAATACTTCTTGGGGTAAAACCAGCAAGGTTAAAAGTCAGAATACCCCTCCAAGGATGTTTCTGATCTTAATTTTCAACTGAGCTTGGTTTGTCCAGAAGGCTTTCGCTACAGAGCACAACTACAGACACAAGACAAACAGCAGGGAAACAGGGTTTGGTGAGGACTAATTACTGCTGAAAACAGCTACCACCAAAAAAAAATTGAACAACATCCCTGCCTAACCTGCTCCCAGGGTAAAACCAAGGAAAAAACCCAAAACAAACCCAAAAGAAAAAACTCAACCATTTATAAGTTTTCTGTTTCACTGTGAAATGAACAGGTCTCCGTGCCTATCATACAGCACAAGTCTTTGCACTCATTCTTTTAGCCTTAATTCACAGCATTTTCTCCCAATAGGTTTCCAAGAAATTATTTTGTGGCACACTATTAGTTTGGAGTGAATGTCTGCTGAAAGATCGACTTGAAATTCTTTTACCTTTGTGTTTTCTTTATTTCAACAAAGTGAAGAACGCAAGAAGTATTAGAGAACTTAAGTATTATAAAATGTAATGGACTGTGGACTGGGCAAAGATAGGTATGTACTATCACAACATGCTCTATAACATCTCCAAAATACTGTTGAGCTTCAAGGATCAAATACAGTCCAGCAGCCACCAAAAACCTGTGGTTCTACTTCATGAGCAGAATGAGCAAATCCATGAGTTGGCATTAATATTACCATTATTTATAATTACAAGAAGTATTAAGCTCCTAGAAAAAGATGTGTAATGTAAGCTGTAATCATTACATCACACTAGCTTCCCCTCATGGCTCTGTTACTGTATTTTATTCCCCTGGAAGTCATAAGATTTCCCCTGTTTTCTGCCTTTAAAATACCAGGGAAAGGAAGCTTAATTCAACTTCTAATTTAAAACTTAATTTAACAAGTAGTGACACCATGAAGCTCACTAGGGACCACAGGAATCACATGCCTACAGTACTAGCTGTGCCCCATCCCCTAGCAGAACAGTTTATATATGAATCAGCATTCTGAAGGACCATAGCTCTACATCTGCATTCACATCAGCAATGAAAATGTAGTGACAGTAGAATAAAAGACAAAAACAGGCAGAAGTGAGGTTAAAGAAGGAACACAAGGCAAAGAATGTCTTTCTTGATCCCCAATCCTCACTATACCAACAGAGTAAAGCAAGAAGACTACAAATGTGGGGTTCTTTTAATCACCACCATAATGATATATAACACACATTGCCAAGAGATGTACACAGACTCTCAACCCTGTACATGCATCCAATTTATTCCTCTGGAAGAAAAGAGAAATGCTCATGGGTTCCAAAATGCCCTTTTAGAAAGGATGACTGCTAGTAATTAGCAGGTTAAATGATTATAAAAACAACAAACCACACTTACCCTATTGCCAATTTTGAATAAAAATATGTAACAAAATATAAGAAGTTCACACACAAAAAAAGTTATTGCCAGTTGCCACCCCTGCTGTGCTGTAATGTTTAATGCCTGGTGAAGCTTACCCTTGCCATATCAACAAGGAAGTTCTCAAATAGCTTCCAAATATGGTTACTGGCATAGATTTCTTTCATTTCCACTTCAGTGTCCACATAACAGTGGTTAACAAAATTAACATAGGCAATTTTCACCTGCAGGAACAGCAAAAACACAATCAGCATGAAATGAAACAGTAAAAACCATTAACATAACATTTTCTATCTCCAGAAATACTGAACAATAAAGACGAACCTTCCAGCACTAACAAACATTCATAACCATAATAATGTGTGTGTTTGGTTCTGAAGATTTAAGGAGAAGCACAGCAACACATGCCTCAAAGTAGTTACTGAAAGATCACATGAAGAAAAATGAGAAGGTTTTGCAAACATTCTTACTCTAATGACAAAACCCCCAGAAAATAAACCAATAATAATTCTTATATTTAAATGATACTAAGACTAGAAGGGCCTAGCTCCAAAGCCAGGAGCTGTCAAAATGCAGGACACCCCTGCACTTGGTAGTTGACTGCAGTGGGCTGATTCCTCGTGACAGGCTTGCCAAAGACAAAAATAATTGTCTTTAGCAGAGCTGGGACTTCAGTCCCTGTATTCCCACAATCCTAATGCAGCACTTGCATTTGAGATCTAAATGAAGGAGAAAGGTTGTGGAGCACTGGGACTGCAGCAACAGTAGCAAAGGTATAAGAGGAGGACTCTGGTCACGCTCCCCTCCAGTATTACAAGTTTGCATGCACACAGCATGAAAATGGATATCCAGTGCCTGAAATGTATAGATTAAATATAAATGTATGTAGACGCACTGAAAACCTCTTGTCATGGTCAAAGGAGAAAAGATACTTGCCTATGTTTAATACAGACAGGGAAAAACACAGATCAGAGCTCTAGGTTTCATTTGTTTGGGCTCTTTTTTAATTAGCATCTGTTGAAATTAATGTTAGGAGGAACTTTTGAGCAAAGCAAACATTTCTCTTTTAAGAAAAGAATCCGTTGATCACAAGGGGACTTTTTCACAGCACAGAGGGAATCTTAACTCCTGCAAGTCCCAGTTCTGCGGTCTGAGCCCCATTTTGCCACCAGATAGTACCGCAGTCCTAGTATCACAGCACGACAGGTAGTAGCTGCAGAATTGTGCCTCGATATGCAGTGAATAAAAACATTTGCTGGACTGCAATTGAATTCAATAAAATGAGACTTCACCCAAAACTCCCACTGACTTCAGCATGGACAGAATGTTACCCATCATTTCCAGCAAATTCAAGCAGCAGCAAAACGTTGGCTTGACCAACCAGTCAGCAGGGTCACCATAGCTACAGTCAGAGTTTATCAAGAGCATTAAACTGACAGTGGCTGGACAAAGCCAGGGAAACAAAACAAGGTGTCTGCCCTGAAAAGCTGACAACCAAAACGTAAGAGACAAGGAAATTTTGTCAAAGAAAATACTGTCTATCTTTTCTCACTTAATCATCTTAAGAAACACCACCTGTTTCCAGCCCATTTTCTGTGCAAATACTCAACTTGTCAGTATATTATAAACAACAAAACATTGTCTGTGTTTCTCAAAGTGCTAAGTCTGCTTTCTCATTCAGTGAATCTTACCTCAGGAATACAGTCATCATGGGTCACTACTCTCACTATATCATCCAATGGCAGGAGTGAATTGCACTTGATCTCTGTGTATACATTCTTTCCTTCTGTACAAGCTGCTAGCAGTTCCACTAGAGTGATGTGATAAGCTAAAGGTCCATTCTCATCAGCTCGGTCCCGCTCAGAACACATCATTTGAAGTAGGACTGGAAATGATGCTCTGTCATTGTAGAATATCAACACATCTTCACCACCATTTATCAGCTGAAAAAGATAACATAAAGTTATAAGCATGCTGCACTGCAGTCATTTTGGACTCAATGAGCTTAAAGGCCTTTTCCAGTCTAAATGATTCTATTATTTTCCCAATTTCTTATTTCATTCTATTGTTATATATGAAAAGACTGTCTAATTAAAGAAAACAAACCAACAACCAAACAAAAATTACTCTGATGTGGCTTACCAAATGCACACGTCAAAACAATAACCAAACTTCTGCTCTTATCTCTATAAGTGCAAATCTGGAATAACTCACCAAGGAGTGAGCTAATGCAAGGTGAATTTGAGGTTTAATTTCTATGTAGCTGTGTGTTTACCTAAGACAGTATGCCATCCTTATTATCCCTAACATCTCAATGTTTGTTGAAGTTAATTAATTACCCTCACCTCCTACTGTGAGGCCAGGATGCATCATTATCCCTGTTTCATAGACAGGGAGTTGAGGTGCAGAGAGATTAAATGTGCCATGCTACCTCACACAAAAAGCCTGTGGAACACCCAGAACTGAACCCACCTTTTCTCCACCCTTGCTCAGCACTGGAAACAAAAGACAGTTCTTCCCAACCTCTGCAAATTTAGCTGGTGGGTCATGACATTGTCAGTGTCATGTCAGCACTTTCATTTAACAGAAAACTCATGTATGTGATACATATTTGATTCTGCTACAAGTGCACTGCTCATCTCAAGAGGATCCAGAGCAGCGGTGGACGCCGAAAGCCTCATCTCAGCAGATCTCACTGAAGAGTTTTGCCCTAACCTGTTTGGAACTTTCATATTTTTAATATATGCACTGTCAGCACTACTCTGTGAGCTCAGGCAGAGCTGGGACAGGACAGGAGTCCTGTCTTCTCTCCATCATTTTCCTTTGAAGCACAATGCACTCTCAATGTGGATGCAAATAAGCTCCCATAAGCCCTTCCTAGTACAGAATACACCATGGTAGCATAACAGGCACACATAATTTGTGAATTGGGCACTTGACATATCCAAGTCCATATGTGACATGAAATCCCAGCTTACTGAATTCAAGGGGAGGCATAGAGGTTGGTGGAGTTTTTGAGAAATGGGAAAGCAGAAAGAG
>NW_008681905.1:36800-39040 GCF_000695815.1 Acanthisitta chloris
CAAGAAACATTTCATTACATTTTCCAGGGTTCCAACATTTCAAATTCACAAGTTTTCTGATTGTGTTTTCTCCATTTCTTGCTTGTTCTTACTTTGACATTCGGCTAGAGTGAATTGTGAATTCAGTCTTTCCTGCAGTTACTATTTCTCATTTCTCTTTGGGTTTCTAAAATGTTTCTACTCATGACTTTTCAAAATTGACATTTTCTGGACAATACACAATACAGGAAAAAGTTTTTAAAGGGACAAGAGCTTGGGAAGGAGGACAAAGGCAGTGCAGGGACCAACTCATTTCATTGCACTCAATGGCAAAAAAAAAAAAGAAGGAAAATTTAAGAATTCAAAATGTTGGAAAATTGACTTAACTTTTTAATACTGATGTCTGAAATATTATGCTCTAAGGACATTTCACAGACAAAATAGTTAAAAAAACACAAATCACACTGGGCCCTTTTGGGAAGGTACATGCTCTGTCACTTTCTATTTATCTGTTCACCACATTCCCATAGTTATTTTCCACTTGTGTACATTTTGCACATGCTCCCCTACAGTTACACTCTTATGTCAAATCCAGACCTAATCTGTATCAGTATTGCTTGATATTTATCATACCAAGTCAAACTGACCCCTCATCCTTTCATGTACCTATGGCTGATGAATGAGGAAGAAATACCAGGAGATGGTGAACCTGTGAAACATGATGCTGTACAGCATGTTTGCCACACACTGACTTTGAGGGACCACAGACTGAAACAGATGATGTTGCATCAGCACAAGAAGAGCTAAGAGGGACAAGGTAAACATCATAAATACAAGGACTGACAAAGATGTCATCCCCTTTCCCCAAGTTATCCACTTTTAAACATGACTTGCAAGGGGCATCCAAACATTGACCCAAGCAGAGAAAATAATGTCCCTTTAAAACTTGAAAAGAGAAGTACCCAGTGTTATCAAAGTTCTCACTGAGGATCATGAGCTCAGTGCTAGAAAAAAAACCCTAACAAAAAACACCCCAGCAGCATTTTCTTCCACTAAAACATTTTTTCAGTGAGTTAAGAACTCTACAGGTGTATAATGAATGCTGGTCAGTACTGGAGCAGCTGTTGATGCTCTGCCATGTATTACTCCAGGGTACTATAGGTAATAGAAACCTCTGCTACCACACTGATCTGGTTCGATGTAAATTCTGATTTCCCTTCTGTAATAATGTGTGCACTAATAGGCACTGTGCTTCCAGGAACCTCAAAGCATGCTTGTAATGAGAAAAAGCACCTAAAGAACCTTTCAGGTTGGGAAGCATTACTAGCACTCTGCAGACATGGAGTCCAAGTATAGGAGAACACGTGAATAAGGCAGATTGGGAATGTCCGACGTATTTTATGACAGTACTTGTTTGCAGTGGTGCTCTTTGTGCACTTCCTAACACGTGTAAATATGATGGGCTTATCCCTTGCTCCCAGTAAACAGGAATAAGCTACACTATACTTCTCGTGGGTAAAAGAAAACAGGAGAAGTTGAGGCATGCTGCACAGTCTTATTCTATCTTGTCTTGTGCTAAATTGTTTACATGCCTCATCTGGAGGCACAGAAAAAGTTACACCACTTGTCTGAGGTCATAAAGTACATGTTATCTTCTGAGAATCCCTCCTGGATCCGTGGCAACCTTTTGGCTACACTGTTCCCTTTATATTGGATTGCAGTTCAAGTGCCATTCAAATTTCACTAGTAGCATCCTTCTCTAACAAATCAGAATTACTTACCTGTAGTTTCCTACTTTTTAAAAAACAGATCATGATCTTAACCTTCTTTCATCAAAACAGGGGTTCTCCCTCCCCCCAGCAAATTCCTGTAGGATTCATGATGTGGATGTCATATCCGAGTTAATTTCTGCTTTCATCATGCAGTCAGCTTGAAAATGTAATGTGACAATTTGTCTTTGTGCTGTTATAGGTCAATAACAAAATCTGTTTAAATTGAGATAAATCTAAAAATTTTGTTTGATAAGAAAGCAAAAACCTACAAGAAGCTTTGGTGGAAGGGGGAAAATCTCAAATGACAAAGGCACAAGAAATGTTTGAATTATGTAAATCAAAGGCTTGTAATTGATATTGCATGTTAAAACACTTCAGTCAAATTGAAAAGGTTGAGGTGGATTCCATTAAAGGTTATCCATGTAGGCTGAAGCTTTATTTTCTTAATTTGAAGCTTTTCCTCTTATTGCTATGGAATAAAATTTCAGC
>NW_008681905.1:39053-57189 GCF_000695815.1 Acanthisitta chloris
TTAGTTTTGTCCGTAGCTAGAGCTTATCTGTGATTTCTTTGTGAAGATGTGTCTTAAAAAAAACCCAAACCAAACAAAAAAAAAAAAAAAACCCAAACTAACCAAACCACCAAAACAACAAAATAACCCCAACAACAACAAAAAGCACTTGGTAAAGTAAAGAAAAATGTTCCCTGGACTCTGATCCTACCAGGACTTTTCACCATATTCAGCTTTACCCACTTTATCTGTGATTTCTTTGTGAAGATGTGTCTTAAAAAAAACCCAAACCAAACAAAAAAAAAAAAAAAACCCAAACTAACCAAACCACCAAAACAACAAAATAACCCCAACAACAACAAAAAGCACTTGGTAAAGTAAAGAAAAATGTTCCCTGGACTCTGATCCTACCAGGACTTTTCACCATATTCAGCTTTACCCACTTATCTCATTGAACTATTAACATGATTATAGCCAAATGCACAGGTGTCTGCAAGTTGAAGACTTCATTTATCATGCTCACTTCGTATCAAATCCTAATTGCAGAGGAGTCAATTAGGTATTTTCCTAGGAACTTTACTGGCATAAAGATTTGCCCACAAACCATTTGGTGGAATTTACCGGGTCAGATTCTGAATCTAGCTAGAGTAGCTCTACTGACTCTCACAGAGATGCTCTGGAACAAAACAAAGCAAACAAAAAAAGACAGAAACTAATATCTAGAATTGTTGCATGCTGAAAAACGGTCTACAACACTATTTAGACATATCCATATAGGTAAGAGCCTCTCATATGGCAAAACTATGCCACAATGTGGGTAAAAGGGATCCTAAATTACAGTGCAGGAAAATGACGGTTTATGTAACTCTGAAATTTCCATGCTACATCATCTACAAATAGACATCTCTGTATCACCATGCTAACACTCATGTTTTCTTTCTAGTAGTTATACAGATGGCCTTACAAAATTAGATTAAACTCCCCAAAATGTCTGCTAAAATATTCATTATTTGTGATACCATTTAAAATTCTAAAGCGTGGATGCCATTACATCCCATTGGGATCAAGAGCAGAAAAAACCACCTCAAAATACATGAGTGATTAACACGTGAACCCTTCGCTTACCTCTGTCATTACCATGTCCTGGCATTTTTTCACATATTTGCCATCTGCTTTCACGATGGTCTGCAGAAATCGCAGGTACTCCACGTGCCGCCCGTGGGTCTCGATGCAGTGCACAAAGTGCTGCACCACTCGTTCACTAATTTCGTTACACAGAAGGTAATTATTCATGAAGATGTGCCGCATGGTTTCAGCTTCCAGGAGCTAAGCAGATTAAAATCAAAAGAGCCTTATGAGAATCACAGAATCACAAAATATTTGGAGTTGGAAAAGACCCACACGGACCACTGAGTCCCAACTCTTGGCCCTGCACAGCCCCAAGAATCACACCATGTGCCTGAGAGCATTGTCCAAATGCTTCTTGAGCTCTGTCAGGCCTGTGACCATGAGCATTGCCCTGGGGAGCTGTTCCAGTGCCCAAACACCCTCTGGGCGAAGAACCTTTTCCTAATATCTAATCTAAACCTCCCCTGACACAACTTCAGACCATTACCTCAGGTCCTGTCACTGGTTGCCAGACAGGAGAGGTCAGTGCCTGCCCTTTTGCTGCCCCTCATGAGGAAGTTGCATACAGCTCAGTCTCCACTTCTCCAGGCTGAACAAACCAAGTGACCTCAGCTGCTCCTCACATGGCTTCCCCTCAAGGCCTCTCACCATCTTCGTAGCCTCCTTTGGACACTCTCTAATAGCTTAATATATTTCTTATATTGTAGTGCTCAAAACTGTCCCCAGGACTAAAGGTGAGACTGCACCAGCACAGAGCTGAGTAAGACAATCCTCTCCCTCGACTGGCTGGCCAGGCTCCTCAATCCTAATCCTCACACTCTTTATAATAAAAGCATGTTTTGCTCCATAGATTTGCCACCAAGCAAGGGGTCAACCTGTATAAAGATATCTGTAAACACACAGGTACATATATACACAAAGGGACTGTGACAAAGAGGTCTATTCTAAAGACAGTAATTCATTTCCAGTTATAATATTCTACTTAAAATGTGTGCTAGCAGCCCAGAAAGCCAGTTGAATCCTGGGCTGCATCAAAAGGAGTGTGGCCAGCAGGTTGGAAGAGGTGACTCTCCCCCTCTACTCTGCTCTCATGAGACCCCACTGGAACACTGCGTGCAGTTCTGGTGCCCTCAACACAAGAAGGACATGGAACTGTTGGAGCAAAATTGGGGCTGTTCAGCCTGGAGAAGAGAAGACTGCAAAGAGACCTCATAGCAACTTTTCAATATCTGAAGGGCCTACAAGGAGCCGGAGAGGGACTATGTGTTAGGAACTGCAGTGACAGTACAAGGGGTAACGAGTTCAAACTGGATGAGGGGAAATTTAGATTAGATATTGGAAAAAAGCTTTTTACTGTGAGGGTGATGAGACACTGGCACAGGTTGCCCAGGGAAGTAGTGGATGCCCCAACCCTGGCAGTGTTCAAAGCCAGGTTGGATGAGGCCTTGAGCAACCTGGTCTAGTGGGGAGGTGTCCCTGCCCATGGCAGGGGGTTGGGACTAGATGATCTGTAAGGTCCATTCCAACTCCTAAAATTCTATGATTCTATGAAATACTTACCCCTGGAGTTAAGAACAAGTTGAGATTTTTGTGGAGGAGAACTTGATTCTGAGGATTTCCTCGACAGAAATTCTGAAGGAAAGTGTGGGCTAGATTCATAACTTCATTCATCTTTTCATCACTCTGCAGGAAGAAAAGACAAACCAAATCAGCTGGGCATAGCTAAACATACTTGTTAAAACCACACAATGTCAATTCAGCCAGGAACAAAGCAATTCTCCTGAGCCTTTATAGGGCAGGAATTCCCCCTCAGGCAAAAACAACTGATCTAGTTTCCTTCAGAGTCCATTTAGTGGCTGTACCTTACTCTCAATCAACTTGACCGTAGCAAATCACATGTAGGAGCACACACTCAAAGTAAGATTTCCTCATATGTAGTTATAATTTCCTAGTTCAAAAAGTGCAAAGTGGCTTGATTTTCAAAAAAGCCAAAAACTCTCTAGCCTAATTAATTTTAAGCTTTGGCAAAGCTTTGGTTTTTGTATAGCTACGTACAGAAACAGATATATGTCTGCACCTACACAGATACATATGTTCATACACACACTCCCACACAAATGTATGTCTAGTTTCTTCCCCTTTTTGTAGTCCCCTTATGTTCCTCTTATGTAATTATCTTATTCTATATATCTTATATCTTATTATCTCCATATATCTTACTATCTTATTCTAATTATGATTGGATGAACCACCTGTATGGACAAGCACTATTTTACTGACAACAGCTGAACCCAAGTGTCTATATCATAACATCAATGGGTGTAGCCCAGAAGAGATTTTATCTCCTCTTGATGCTTCCTATAAGATCTAGAAAGATGTGCTCTTTAAAAGACTATCCAGATCATTTATTTGTATGCTCAATGCCACTAAATCAGTACAAAATCACATTACCTTGTGAAAAAATTGCAAGTGGAACTAGGTTAGAGACAACTGCCACAGAAACAAAGACGTTATTTCAGACTTGATCTTTGAAAGCTTTTGGTCGATTTTATGTGTCTACAATAGCACTCACATCAGTACCCAATAGTGGGATTTAGGTTCCCTGCCAGGAGCTCTGTTACACCAATACTTCTTACTGTGCAGTGAGTGCAGGTCTAAGGTTTGCCTATTTCAAGAAAGAGGGCAGGAATGACAGTGCCATGACATCCAGGCATTAAACTTCAGTTCTCAAGCAAACCTGTTCTGTGTAGCAGCCATACTGAAACTGAGCCCAAACCCATTCTTCTTAAGGTAGAAAATGGCATCGTCATTTCATGATTCTGCCACATTTGCCTGAATTCAGTTTTACAAAATATTCGCATTGATTCCTGGGCCTCTTGAGGGCTTTCCCTTCACTGAGTTCATGTTCTTTACCACTAAAGTTAAGAGAATCACCTTTTCATAGGGGATCTGCAAAAGGTCCAAGACTACCAAGTGGGCACCCATATTTTTCAGCAGTCGCTGCTGTTGATTCCGACATTTTTTATTCTGAACACAAAGTTTGCTGAGTCGAATCAAAATCTATAAACAAACAAACAAACAAACAAATAAGCATGTGAGCAAGCAAAGAACCAGTTATGTCCCACCAAACCAAACAAAAAAACCTTTCTTTCAAAATAATTACTGCATCTACTTATCAAAGAAGTATGTCAAGCAAGTTCCTTAGCAGATGTACCAACCTCTTTAACAATACTGTAGTTATTGCTTTTAATGCTGTCTATCTGGGGTTTTTTGGTCCCATCCTGTATTGGACTCAAAATGTTTGACTCCTGTAACAAAGAACACATGACAAGTGGAGATTTATTGCAATTTCCTCAACATGAACTAATTGTATTTAATAACAGCAACTGAAGAAGTATTCCTGCAACTGATAAGGAATTGATATAACACAGATAATAAAGAAAAAGATTAATTTATTCTTTATCCATCAGTCCAGTGAGTGAAGATTCACAGTCAACTCCTTCCTTTGTTTCAAATTTCCAATGTAATTTGGGGCAATTACTCTATGTCTTCATGCTTCTGATCACCCTAAAGAAGAATATGTCCCTAAAACATAGACTAGACATCCCAAGGAATTCAAATACTGTGAGAATATGGACCCTGAGTGTATTTCAGCAGTGACCACGTGTTCCAAAAATCTGTAATACAGATGGAAAGATTACAAACTCTGTGTATGTAAACACTAAAGAGTCTGGAGAAGGAGCTTAAGACAACCTCTGCAGTTGAGAAAAGTAGGGTGGAGTTCTCAGCAGTACAGGAACAAGTAGCATGTGGAAATCAGAGATGTTCCTCCCACCAAGAGGACGCTTCTGTCTTTATCTCTGGGTGATGCAGGAGAGAAGTTAAAAGCAAATAGGAACCATTTGTTAAACTGCAACATGAAGTCATGACACCCTATGCTCTGGGTCTTGGCTCTTAGAAAGCCCCAGCTGGTTATGATAAATAACAGAAATCAAGTCAGCAAGTAACTGCCAACACCCATGCACCTTTCCATGCATTTCCTTTCAACCAAAACACGGAAGAACGTCTACACAGATGCTGCCACTAAGAATACTGGCAGTGTTGGGTATTTTTGCTGCTGTCAGCTGTGGTAAGCCTTTCTTACCTGGAAACACAAAGAATTGAAAGACTGGACTTTGGATGCTGAACTTATTCAGCGTGTAGAAAAACTGCAGCAGACCTCAAGACAGCCTCGCAGCATAACCACAAGGATGTAAACCAGTGTAATGACATTAAAAAAAGAAGAAACAGGTGTGCTTCTGAGTTTCATTGTGTCCTCAAATTTCCGACTGTTCTAGAGAAGAGAAATTACACTAGAACACACATGTGCATGGCAAGCTGAATGTTTATATGTCTGGAAACCTCTCCCTGAACTTTCTTAGCTGATGGTGAAGATGAGGAGTTCTATAAATCCCATCTGCTCCTAATTTCCAGTGAGGTAAGAACAGCTGCACCATTTGGCCATGGAAGCTGTTTATAACAGTGTCAGCACTGGTCCTGTTGATCTATGTAACAAGAGTGGATTTTTATTTGTTTAGGTTTGTTAGTATGCAGGCTGCCTTCTCTCTAGCTGTTTGAATCAATACTTTGGAAGATATTTCAGGCTTTTTGCTATAATTAACCACCCTCCTCTGTTCTGGGACTGTGGGTTAACCAAGATTAATTTACCTGTTAGCTTTATCAGCATTCTTCGTCAATCAAAGTAGTTTTATAATCCATGTGAACTCTATGTCTTATCTAGGAATAGTGATCAGCATTAAACTGCTGAATTTATCCTTTCTCTTAACAAAATAAAAAACTGTTTACTGAACCCATAAGAGTATGCCAGAGATGCAGTTATCAAGAGGTAATCACACCACTGGGATACCAAAGGGACTCAGTTTCATATCTTGTCTCATTTTTAGACATTCTCCACAGGGGACTGGGAGGCATAGAGATCTCACTGAGAAGGGTTCTCAGCTGAGTACCCCACCTTTAGGAATGGTATTTTCTGAAAAAGACTGCTTCCTCTATTCATAAAATTCCTGGAATACCACTCTGTGTCAGTCTTTGGCTCCTTTCTTTCTAGCCCCCAAATTGAGGCCCAGATTCCAGCATCCAGTCTCAGCAGTTCCCTGCAATTGCCACAGTCTCACTCATCCCAGCAGGACAGCAGTGCAAGGCACTCCTCAGGGTCCCTGTGGCACAGCTTTGCACCCCACAGGCTGTATTTATTGACCAGGGGAATGAGGAACCCTCTCAGAAGCTTCAGTTCACAACCTCAACCTATATACGATATTTGTTTAAACACCCCCAGAACCAAAGCAAACTGCAACAGACCAGAAAAGGGAGAGAGCAAGGGAAGTCCAGGAGCTTAAGGGTGCTGAAAGCTTAGACCACTTGAAACAGCACTGATCTTTATCAGCAGATGACAAAGAGGAGAAGCTCCATAAATGCCACTGCACTGTCTTCCAGCTTCACCCAAGGGTCCTTTCACTTAACCTATTTCTCCTCCTCAGAGCTGTGTTTCTGGTGCTACACCACCAATGAGACCACTCCAGGGACAGGACAACAAAGACCACACTTTTCATAGTCCATGGTATCTATACAGACTCAGAACACCATTACTAGAGAGAAGCAAGTGAACAAGTTTTATCTGCTTTTCCCTTCTCAAGCACAGCTCAGTTTTGTGAGGTCATTTTCAGCATTTGCTCCTAACCCTATATGGTATCCAGTTTATGTCTGACCTAACCCCAAGCACTATTTCCTATAACTGATCTCCAGTTTGGATCAAGAGATCCTGCATGGACATAAGATTTGCCATTTTTCTTGTGGAGAGTGCTAGATACTTTAGAAGAACAAGGCTTTTTTTTTCTACAAATCCCATTTGTGGGGTCATATGACTGCCAAAAAAAAAAAAAAAAGTAAGTTTCTAGCCCATCAGGTTTGAATAGAAAGGTGGAAATGGTTGCCCAAAAAGACTCAGAAGCCTGAAGGCAGCAACATATATTGGACATTTTAAAAATCTTTCAATGTGTTGGGTGAGGACAGAAATTTAGGCTTAACATAAGAGTGTTCTGGAATGTAATTTAAGCCTTTTTGTGCATTCTAATGTTGTTTGGGAAAAATTAAGCACAGGCAAATGAAGCATATTCCCTAAAGGCCTAGAGGTTCATCCAGCTCAGCACTGAATATCCAGTATCCATTCCAAGAAAGCATGGATCTCATGGGATTTTTAATCTGCTTGAAGCTAGCCACCTGGTTCACACACTGTAGGTTATGACCAGCACCTCACCTCTTACATCTGACTTAGGATCTCAAAGAGAGTATTGACTGTCTAACACATTTCTTCACTGTTAAAAAATAATTTCACGGGAAAAATAATGGACCAGATTCTGAGCTATTGTAACCTGGCACAGCTCTCAGGGAATTACCACCAGATGATCTAACCAGCAGATTACATATTGCTGTTCTGATACAATAATCTCTCAGATCTGCCAGAGATAATATTGTGCATCCACTGAAGCACTGCTAATCCATACAGACCCAGGGATGCCTCGTGGGAAAAAAACACTGAAAATATCCCATTGAGAGATGCCTCTGTTTCAAGTACATTGCTTTGCCCACTCTTCCTGGAGTTTCTTTGCTGTCCATAGGAATATAAAGGATCTTATTACACTTTTAAAATGCATTACAGCTGAACAACCTTGTAAATATCCTGCTGCAATTCTGTATCCTGTTTCAGCATTACCTTTTCCATTCATTAAATACATAAAGGAACATTTTCTTTCCTACTAGAGCTATGCTTGAGGAAAGAAATTTTAAGATCATAAAGTCCAGATTCCTCTCTAGTTCTGACACCACTAAATTCAGCTTTAGATCAGAGAAAGAGTAGGACCTATACTGTCATAAGAAATTGGGATTCTCCCTTGTGTTGGATTTGCCCCCATAAGAAGCCACCAAGAATCTGCTTTCCCATCTAAAAGGCCAAGTGTATGTCATAGATATCTGCAAACATCCTCTCTGTTCTTGATGGCTCCAACTTTCCCTCAATGCATGAGCTTCACAATGCTGTAGAATCTCCACTTGGCTTCCTACTAAGCTTCCACTGGTGTGTTCCTGGACCATTTTTCTTGACACCAGGGAGGACTCTAGCATGGAAGAGAAGTGCTGTGGTTCATCTCTCCTCATTTCCTCTGATGAAAATGGGAGTGGGAATAGATCTTGGTGGGACAGCCTGCTCTCTCTACTGTTAGCAAACCTCAAATCATTGCAACTCTTGCAACACTTTGTTTTCTTAAAGACTTACACTGTTAAGTCTTTACATGAGTAAATGACAAGTAAGTGATTACACGATGACCTCATTTTTCACTGAAACCCAAAATTTAAAAAAGCCAGATTCAAGTTCTAAAGTTTCTCAAATCACAGTATATCCCAAAAGTGTAGTATGACAAGGGCCAAAAACTCAAAAAAATTAGGTCTCCTATAAAAGTTCAACATTCTTAGGTCAGTCTTAGATTGGTGAAGAGTAGAATTACTCCTGATGCTTGAAAATATGGGTTTGATCGCACTCCTCTCCCTTAGGTGCCGGAACACTATCCACTCCATTTTTCTTCCAGCAAGTCAACACAATTTCCAACACATGATTTCTAGATTGCTTCCCTGGCCACAAAGTGCTGCCATACACTGTGGTTTGCTCGCTACCCAGAAAGGAAGGCAAATCTGTGACATAACACAATTACTGAAAGCAGCAGGAGAAACTGCTGAACAGATTGATAAAAGAAGTTTTATTTCCTTTTCTGTCTATTCCTAAAGCTTAGCCAGAACAGTGCACATTCTCACTTTGCTACTTTGGTTAACCAGACCACAATTTTGCAGCTGTTCATTAAGCTACCTATCAATATTGAAACAATTCTAACAGCAAAGGCTTTAAACCCACCTCCATTGGCTCTTCTCCCCCTTTGGTCTGATTGTCGCCCACCTCTCCACTCTCATAATTGCTGCTCTTCTCAACCCACAATTCTGATTTTTCTACAGTCAGACGCAGCTGATCAAGATCAGCCTTGATTTGCTTGTAGTTGTCCACATCTTGATTGGACACCAGCAACTGAACCTGGAAATGCAGAAAATTGTAAAGCTATTACAGCAGTAGCACCAGCACTTATGCCTGGGTAATTTGCTTGACAGTTCCCATTCTAAGCCTCTCTTTTCATGTGCTTTATGTAACCTTCCCTAGGAAATTGAAGCATGGCACACACAGGCTTTTTAGCCCCCATTCATCAAAAGCCTTTAACAGAGACAGAGACTGTAGTTGCCCAAAACAGGATAGTTATAACGTTCACAACATTTTCTTGCCTTCCTTAATACACTCCAAAACATTTTCAGCCCAAGCAGATTTACAACCTCTTGAGTTCTACGCAGAGTGAGCTCTGTTGCACTGATTATGCTCCTCATGGCATTAAAACAAGACAATTACATGCTATTAAAGAAATACAGTTAGAAATAGCTAATCCTTCAGCACAGTACCTCAGAAGGAAAAGGGGAAAAAAAGGATGATATAACAAGGAATCAAGACATCCAAAGAAAAGTCAGAATGGTCAGCAATTTCCATGGTCACCGACATCACCAAAGTCAAATACTGAAAAATAACAGATTTTAACACTGTTCAGGCCAGTCTAGAAAAAAATCATTTGACTATAGCTCACAAACTGACTTACAGGTTCATGTAACTTCTCACCGAGTGGTTTCCTCTTACTAAGATTAATCCCATTTTTTCTTTTTATTTTTTTGTACTGCTCAAATTATCTGGGGTTTTTCACCATTATTTGTAGCTCTTGATTTAGCATGACCTACACATTTTCCTTCTTTGTAACATTCTCTGTTCAACCAAGACTGTTAATGAGGATAATGCTCCAAAAAAAGTAATAACAATCTTTACAGTAAATCAATAGCACTATTAAGAAATCACACTTATGTAAAAGATTAAGGTCACATGGCAGACAAGAACACTGATAGGGATGTCCTTTTTTAAAACAAAAAACACACACTGTGCAGGCAAATATTTGCTATTTTGTAATATAAAGTTTTCAGCATCATCTCTCTTGGCTTAGCAAAACCTTGTTATTTTACAGAATTTATGGACGCTGCTCCTCTGCAGACATTCATATTCCATGTTTTATACAGTCCTCTATGTTTATTTCTCAATCAGCCTTTTCCATCCTTTACAAAAACACCTTAAGCCACTTGGTCCTTGCTCACCTGGGAATAACAGCTATTTATGCAACCAGCATGGCCTAACTTTAAATACCTGGTGGGAGGCCATTATGCTACACAACAAAAACATTCAACAAAAGCTTTTCAGGTCTTTATCATTCATCTGTTTTTAAACAAGAGAAACCTCCCCATCTTACATAACGATGAGACAACAAGCTATCAAGCTCCTGAAATAAGCATCAAATGGTCTTATCAACATATGTTATATAGGGTTATGTAACAGAGATGTCTCTGTCATCCAGCCCCATGACATCAGATCTCCCCATCCTAATCCACTGACACATGGAGCCTGCACATGCACCATTACCAAAGAGAAGGAATAAAAGCTGAAAACAGGCTTTGCTCTCTTTACTGCCTTCCTGATACTTGGGCACATCTGCATCAGGCAGTGGAGCACAGTGCAGACACCTGAATTAGAACTACAAACATAACAGAAGAACTTTAGACCCAACCTAACTGGCCCCGAAGACAGGAAAGTCTTGTTGCTGACACCAGTAAACTGCTTGCTGACCATGAGGCACTGACTCCATCGTGCCTCACTGAGATGCATGTGTCCAGCTGTCACCACATACCTGCATTTTACCCAGTGGATGCAATGCTATATTATTATTACTATATTATTATTATAGTTATATAATATAATAGTTATATATTATAATAGTTATATAAAAAAAAAACACAGCTCTAATATACACTAGGACACACGGTCATATCTAATAAAAAAAAAAAAGAAGTCTGCTGCTACTGGACATCTAAGGAAATAACACTGTCATGCAGCAAACAGCAGTTTAGGTAGCAAAGCAGCCTTTGGAAAGACTCCCTGCATTCAGTTTCCTGGAACAATGCTGTGCCCATCCATACCTGTTTAAATGCTTGCAGAACTTCTGCTCTCTGGCTGAAGTGCTTAAACAGCAGGTGCAGAGCACCTGAGAGCAGTGGAGGGTAGTCATGCATGATGAGGTGAATGAGGACCCGTAAAAAAGTTCTGCCCCCTTCATCATCGAGCTGAACAGCATTCTTCTCCTTCCTGCAACAGAAATGGGTGAAAGGACCAAATAAAGTAAAATAAACAAGATAAAATCAGATCTTTTGACATAAATATGCCTATACACACAATCTTCATTTGACAGAGCTCTTAAAACCAAATCAAATACACTGCAGGAAGGAAACTATAAGTATCACTTTAACATATTTTATAAGGACTATCCTACAGGTATGCGTTGTTGCAGCAATCTTGTAGTGGAATGGACACTATAGAATGAAAGTAAGTATATATGAAATGTGTCAAATATTGTTATTAAAATCCCTATTGCAAAAACATTCATTTATGTTTCAGATAAGTTGTACCAAGCTCATCCCCAGTCCAAATTAATTGAAGCAAACCTCGTTTCACCACATATTAATTTGACCCTTTCCTTTTCACTTCTTCCCTTTTCAGCTGCTATTAAAATTTCATTTAAGAAAAAATAAGATCAAAAATAGTAAGAATTGCCAAAAGCATCATATTTCTAGAATCATATTCATAATGTGGAATGGCAGAAAGCAGATTTACACTTAACATATCAAAGCAGAAATAATGTTTCCAAGAAACCATTCGGTCTCTCTGTTCATTTTAAAGATGCAGATGCCAAGGGCTGTGTGTTGTTTTACATTATGGGAGTTCAGGGAGAGGACTGGAGGCATTGCTTGTGCTGGTAAAGTTCGAGAGCGCATAAGGGACTGAGAGACGAAAGATCACAGTGCCCATAATGTGGATCCTTCTCCCTAGCTCCAAGAAAAACTTTCAAGTCTATGGCCTTGTCTAAATGGAATTAATTTTTACTGGTATAATTATAATTATACCCATAAAATTAAACCAATATAGTGATAATGGTAATAACTCTCCAGTGTGAGTATTTTCCATGCTTTTTTTTTTACTGTTCACACATTGTTGCAATCTCTTCCAAAACTCTGCAAGCATAACTTGTGATCTACAGGCCTCTGGTGGTCCAGAAGATCATGGCAAGTGGTCCACTCGTGATTTGAGGAGTCATAAGAAAGACATTATTGTTGACATAATTTTTAAAGTATGTTCAAACACAAAACGCAATGACAAAAGGTCATGTGGTCTATGAGAAATACTGAAGGTCAACAGTAACCTACTGATCCAAGAAATTTGGGGTTACAGCCATAAGGCACAGCAGGAAAAAAAGTCTTTCTTTAGAAGCATCCATGTGAGGCATTGTAAGAAAAATAAATACTGTCTTTTAGCCCAAAATTCTTGTACACCATTCCCCAGCTGCTTTTGGGAACATGATAAAAAACCTTCTAGCGACTATCTTACAACTAAGAGGGTGATCATTTCCTACCCCACAGCCATCCAGACCAACTGGGCTGTTATCTTGTTTGAAATCCAGGTCTTTTCTGGCACATTTCTGTCTGTGTATAGGTTATGCAATAACAAGCAGCCAAAGAAAGAGAAAGGGTATGAATGAATATAAGCACAGAATGATCAGACACTGTCCATGAGAAATATCCACATGAACAAACATGTATATGTATACACACAGGGGTGAAAGTTTAGAGAATATACCTGCCAGCAAACATGGTTTCAGCCTGAGCTGCAATTTCATCTATGTCAGGAACAATTGCTGGAAAAAAAAAATCGAAATCAAAATTTAAAAAACAAAACAAAACCCAGTGATCATTGTTTAATCTGCGCAGCAAAATGGAACTCTGCTCCTCTTTACAGCAGAGGTCTAATTATTCATTCCTCAGCTAGGTAAAATTCACTGTCTGCAAGAGCAGCAAGGAAGAAACAGGAGATGAGGCAGAGTTAAATTTTGTATTACTATTCCACTACTGAGAAAGAGACAAATTGTAGTGACAAATCAAAGCCCTGTGGTGCTAGTAGCACTACTAACCACCAGCAGTGACCCACAAATGGCACAGATTATGAAGCTTCTACATTTTTTATTACATGAGTCAACCCCAACAAAGCATATGCACAAACTTTAGACTATTTATCATAAACCAAATAATTTACCACACTCACATTTTCCTTTAGAACAGCTTTAATATAACTTATTACTTCCAGCTTTAGTACCCTTATATTATATATGTGCTCACCTCCAATTGGAGCAGCTCTCCCCTACTTGCAGGTACACACAGACCTTTTAAGCAGTTGTGTGTGCATGGGGAGGCTCCCCGGAAAGCCACTCCATTCCTGTACCATATTCACCTCACCTCAATCTGTCCTCATTCAACCCCAAACATTCTTCATGATCTAGCACTCCATTTCTCATTCTCCAGAGTTTTGGGAAGAGTACAAATAAGAGAGCAAAATATCATCATGGGAAAATGGAATCCCATGTTTGTTAGAGGAACAGTCTAGCAAAAACATTTTTGTGGAATTCCTTAAAATTTTCATTTTTTCCACAAGCTTTTCAACTGCCAGCAATGTATGTGTTTCTGGTGTGGTTAAATTCATTCTTTTCAGTCATCTACACAGGATTATTTTACATTGTGACAAAATAGAGACATTTACCTGAGGCAACTCCTGGTGTGTCAGGTGGGGATGTTGTAGAGCAATCAACAGTTTCATTGTTTTCCCCAAACTCTCTCTTGTAGATAGACAGCATGTAGGATATTCTGTAGTCCAGTCTAACACTGAGAATAAACTACAAGAAAAAAACGGGTTTTAAATAAGATTTTCCTCCTGCAATTTGATAACATGGGTTAGGATTCTTCTGTGGTGGAACATACAGGGATACATCATTGTTTCAAGCAAATTATTAAGGAAATTATTTTAAGTAAATGTCCACTACAGAAAAAGGAATCCGTTACATTCATCAGTTTTCTGTGATTTCTTTCTTCACTCTAACCATCCTGAGACATATTGAGCTCTGCCCTATTAGCTGCTGAATGCTAAGCAGCAGACTGGATGTGTCCAGGGGCTCCAGCACACTGCCCTGTCCTCACTGCAAGCCAGATCAGTATGTTCAGACCCATGTTGAAACCAATTATTTCACATTTCAGCTGGACTTCCAATGCCCCACAAAGATAACAATTGGAGTGGGAAGAGAGCAAAGACATCCTGCTCAAGGCTCACCCTCTCAGTTACCCAAGAGATACCCTTTTGTTCCTCAGCTGTGAAATTGGAAATGCATCCAGGAAAAATCTTGCATCAGAGCTGAAGTGTTGCTTTTATATTGGAATAGTGTGGAAAATACCTCAGCTGGAAACATTAGTACCAGTTTAAGGACTGACATTTATACTTCCAACACTTCAACATCTGACTGCCCATGGACAGAGTTTCAGTGTTTCCCACACGGATGCTCCTTGCCCACAGGAAATGCAAACACATAATCAAACAGGTTTAGGATCATTTAAGGTATTTTACAACCAGTGGGGATGAAAGCACATAGGTTTCACTACCAAGGCTGAGGCAACAGGTGATCTGAAAGGTGACTTAGCAAATGGGGCAAACTGTTTCTTTGACCTGTAACTAAAGTCGAACATGGTCCCCCATTGTAATAGGATTTGTGTTTTTTGGTTACATGATTGAGTTACCCTGTAATTGCACATGTAAGATTTATAAAAATAAAAATTTCTCAAGTCCACACACAGTGAACTAAGTCTATCAGGCCATCTGTTTCATCTGGCTGATGGCAGAATGGAAACTTGTAAGCAAAAAAACCTTCATTTAAGCAGTAGAATATATTGAGAATTAAATTATTATAAACTGAAATATCTCTTACAATAGAATAGCTTTAATCACCATTGTAGCAGCTATGCATGATAATACAATGAATACAATAAACCTAAAATAGTCTTACTTGCCTTTGGAGTAATAACACAATAAGTAATGAAAGGTAATGTGATTTAAATTAATCCTCCTTCATTGCATATTAATTGAAACCAAATTATTTTGTATTTCTTGTAAGCTAGGATCACATACATGCACATTTACTGGGATTCATCCAGCATATGACAATTTGCTAATCTGCAGTAATTTGACCATGTGACTAATCCATAACTAATAAGCAACAGGTTAAGTAACAAATTAGGATTAAATGCTCTCCAATCTTGGGTGTTCTTGCACTGAATGTGCTGTGAGAAAGGAAAGGATGAGACAAAATGTAACTCTCTCAGGGAATGCACAGGACAAGATTGGTGTCCTGAAATCATCCTCCTAGGCATTGACCAGTAAAGCAAGACAGTATGGAGAGAAATTCAGTCCTAAGAACAAATGAAAATGAGAAGCCATACACCTGAATAGTATTATTTAGGTGATCTAACTTCATAAGACTCTGTCCTTCACTATAACCTTTAAACTAAAGGAGCCCTGGAACCAAAGAATGCAGTACTGAGGATACACAATTGATAGCCTTTCAGTGACAAGTAATTAGAGTAATCGAAAGCACTAATGAGCAGTCAGAACAAATAGACTCCTTCAAAAGTGACAGTGGTACTGACAATGGTACCAACGGATCCACAGCATTTATAGAAAGCACTGAAACATTCCCTCAGGGCATAAGGGTTGTGGAAACTGGGATTTGATAGGCAGAGCAAACGTATGCCACTTCACTTATTAATAGCACAAGGTGAAAATTGTGCCTCAGGAGGCATGCTAGTGTCATACAGCTTGGGGGTCAGCTGGGAGAAAATCACAGCAGCCCACAGACTGTTCTCAACCTAACAGTGGAAATCTGAAATGCACTTCAAAACTGTGCAGCCTTGCACAACTTCAGCGGGTCTGGGTCCAATTCTGCCCTTCATCCAACTACTGCAACAGAAGAGTCAAATACTAAAGTTAAGCAACTACCCCAGCATAAAATAAATGTTAGAGAAACTGGGAACAGACACTGTCTTCAGAAAACATTACAGGATAAGTTCTGTCTTTTCACAGTCATAGTGACAGTTTCTACAGCATCTCATTCCTTCAAAAGTGAGGTAGGTACAGCAGAATGAGGACCACAACTGTACAACTGTTCACACAGAGGAGCATTCTTCCTCATATAAGAGTTATTTTTACGATGAACAGCCCAGTGAATAGTAAGAATGTAGGTAAGAGAACTTGCCACTATGTGAATGACTGCCATGTAATATTCCACCAACCATTATTACCTGCAAAATCTCAATGATTTTCAGTTTGGTGTCCATTACGATCACATCTTCACTGTCTGAGGTGCTGGCTTGCTTGCTTGGGTGAATGCTTGGCTGTATATCAGGGGTACTAATGGGAAATATAGATCCTCTGCTCAGCACCATTTGGGTCATCATCTCTCCTACACCATGGATGGTCCTCATAACGTTGTTTCCTATGCATTGAACAAAACCACATACATTTGCCATGCGTAAAGCTGTGTTATCACACATAGACCCATGTCGTCAAACCCCTTCACATTCTCAACAGGCATATTGAAAAAGAAGCCCTCAAATCCTGGAAAACTCAGGAGAATTAATTCATTCAAATTACCCAATGGTTTAGGGAAAAATTTTCTACACTGATTTTCCAAAACATCATTTCTTACAGGTGAACATATGGAAAATATGCCAGAATATTTACAGAGCTTGGTCAACATATTTAATAAATTTCAAAAACTAGAGCTAAAGAAATGTTAGTAGTTCTTCTAACTCATTCCTTTGCTGAAGGTACATTATGTACATCTAAGTAAATTTCTTAAAGAGGTTTCTTTAACCCAGTTTTAAGGATATTTGCAAACTAAGTGTTGCATATCCCACATTATACAGCATCCCTAGGCAAGCGATATTTGACTATGTTTATAATCAGAAAACTTTTATTGCTATTTTATTTATATCATCTATTGCTGCAATTTATGACCTCAATTGTAGACACATGGGAGTTCATTTTCTATGCCTGGTCCCACTGATGTCTTCACCACCACAACTGAACATGTGTGATTGACAGCAGGGTTACCTTTGTCACTGCAGAAGCTGGAAGGAGAGTATCCAAGCACCTTATATGTCACATTACAAGATAGTAAAGATTTGAGGCCGTGCAAGTCTGATCAATCTCTGCACGTGGTCCAAATGACAGGCCACAAACCAAAGCCAAGTGACACCACTAGCCAACCATCCCCTTTCAAAAAAGTCCCAGGAGAATGCCAGACTTGAAGGCTGTCCTGAAGGTTAAACTAGTATCTGTAATCACAATGTCCTTCATAAGTTATAAATGAGGGAAAAAATTACTGCACACTCGTGTGGCAAAAACTTTATCCAATCTAGTTGCAATGGTACCTACAACTGATGCCAGTTCAGTAAAATCTACCAGGAAATACCATCTCTTCTCATGGACTACACTGGTCTTTATAGTTAATTTTGATGTGAAAAGCATCTCAGTGAATCATTGTCTATCTTCTTGCAAAAGTGGGCAGAAGGAAGAATATCATGCTACCCACCTACATGAATTAGCTTCCTTTCTTGCAAAGCAAGGAATGAATGGAGGAAAAGAAGGGAATGACAGCATCTCTTCACAGAAAGAGTGCCAAGACCTAGACTATGCCAAAGGCTAAGAAAAGACTGGAAGAAACATATCTTTGGTGAGAGAAGCCTGAATAGTTCTATGACTTTTAGTACAGTTTAATCACCGTGCAAGGGACAAGCTTTACTCCCACTGAAGAGACCCTCTTCCCAGATAATCTGCTGTAAAAAGCTAAAGCTATGATTTATTTTGTTAGCAATATCCTCTTATGCCCTTCTTTCTTCAATCCACAGAGCTTAAGTACTGCAGGCA
>NW_008681905.1:57217-70640 GCF_000695815.1 Acanthisitta chloris
AAAGGAAAACACACAAAGAATTTGCTTTTTCAAAGTGAATGAAGCAGATTAGTGTCAGGTTTGAGGTCCCATTCGGCATCTGGTCTGGTGTGCAATCACTCTGAATTGGTCTTTTGAAAATAATACTTCAAGTCCCTACAAAGGAGAGGAAAAAAGGTACTTCTGACTTTGCATGATGCCAGGGAAAAAACACCTAGATGTCAGACTAAGGATTGGATCCTCACATTAGGCAGGCACAGAAAGTTCTAACTGCTTACACCAGCGTCAAGCAAACAAAATCATTCCAAATACA
Organism: Acanthisitta chloris; assembly: GCF_000695815.1. NCBI lineage: Eukaryota > Metazoa > Chordata > Aves > Passeriformes > Acanthisittidae > Acanthisitta > Acanthisitta chloris. Next base: position 57,510 of record NW_008681905.1, read on the forward strand.
CTTCTTGATGCAAAATGAAAATCCTTTCAAATCAAATCAAACAGCTTGGGAATAACATAGTGTGGATATCTCTCTCACTCCCCAACACCTTTCTCCCAGTGTGTTAAACATTTATTTCCGCTGACCACCATTCAGTACACCCGTGTAAAGCTAGTGTACAGAGTGAAGGACCTTCAACTTTAAAAGTGCCTTCAGTTAAACTGTCTTTTTGCATCTTTTTCATCTTCAAACCATGAAATAAATGACCTCAGTCATTTCATCCTGTCCTTAAGGCTGATGGCTAAGCCCACAACAAGACCTGTAGGTTGCGCCGCTGCTTCATGCTCTACATCTCAGTTGAGAAGTCATCATCCTCTCTCTCACAACAGGTTTTCAAACCCCCTTTCACTCAGCTGTGCAAACAAATATCAATAGAAGTTATTTGCAAAGCTCAAGAATTCTTTATAAAACAACTTGAGTCAATGGGTATATTAGTCAATGGGGTTAAGGATAATTAAACCACTTAAGTCTAAGACAAGTCCAGAAGATATTCTTCTCAAAAATTAGATACAACTGCAGTTTGTCCCAAATGAGGCAGAAGAATTCCACTTTAACCTGAAAAGTTCCTGTTCACCCTTCAAAACTGAAGTCTACTTGGTGTAAAGTTCGAAGAAAAGTTAGTGCCTTTTGGATAAGGAGTCAGACAACATCTTGAGTCAACCTCATATTCTTGGAGAAAGAAATCTGGGATTTTGCCTAGAGCATTTATCTTGCTTATTTCTCAGCTATCACTGGGGTGCTGCATGGGCACAGCAGGGGATGGGATTCAACTCCTTCCGTGACCAAGGAATTAGTCATTCTCTCTGCATTTCAGGATGACCTCCATAAACTTTCTCTACCTCTAAAAAGGGCAGTGAGAGGCCTGTAATGACAAAGACTGTGAGGCACTCAGCTAATGTGATAATGGAGTCTATAAAAGCATCTAGAAAATAAGAAGAAATGAGATGACTGCTCTCCTCTCCTCTTACCCACAGAACACCAGTGGTCAAAGATGGTACACACCAGTAAGTGGTGGCTATGAAGCTGCTTCCCAGTGGCATTGCTAGTAAAGATAAACCCTCTGTCCAAAATATTCCTTTACTATTGGCCTTCATGAAACTGATCTCAACAGATAGAGGTGGGAAAACAAAGGAGGATTAAGGTGAAACTTATTATCCCTGCCATTTCAAATTCTATTTCATTAATGCATAGGAAAGGATTTTAGTGAGAGAAAAGTCTACTTAATCCAGTCCAGTATTTACAGCTGAAATGGGTAGCGACTCAATACTGTATTACTTCTGTCAATTACAGCAGTGAGACAAGGTGTCATGGGTACACCCATCTTGGAAAAGTTTCTAATTAACTGCCTGATGCTTACTATAATTTTCAATTCACACAAAACAGGCTTGAGGAAAACATTTCCAGAGTTAAAATAATACTGGAGCAATTCAGCGTTCCTTTCAGGAAAGGTTATTTTAACAACTGTGTTTTGCAGGGTGCTGATGAAACATAACCATCTCTTAGAAGCAGACAGTAGTTAACCAATACGTTCATGCATGGCAGTGAAGCAGCTTATATGTCTCAACACTGAGAGGAACTGCTCTGCTGTGTGAAAGAAGCCGTGGGGAACATTTGTGTACATAAAGAAAGGGCAGTAACTTCTCTTCCAAAAGATCCACAAGTAACCAGCACCCATGATGCTCAGTGCTGTTCAGCCTTGAAAGTCTAGACCATGTTAAGCATGGATTTAAATCTGTCACTCACAAATATCAGGGTCCAGCAGCAGTTTTGCTAGGGAGCTGTTTCTCCTTGCCAAGCTTTTAGTTCTCTTGGCTGTAACAGAGTTACCTCAGCAGGGAAGGGTATGCATCTGAGGTAAGACATGCAAAAAGCTTATTGCAGCTTAAGAAGTGACTGACTCCATGTCAACTAAGCCTGCAACAATGCAAGACAAATACACTGGCTCAATAAAAGAGATTTAACTTCTTAGTACATATGCCCACAATGACTAAACTAAGGAAGCTCTGATCTTAGTCACATCTCCAAAGTGTTTTCTGAATACCAATGACCAAAGAAAAATTAACTTACTGCCTCAGGTAGTTAACTAAGCTAAAACAGGACAGAGAGCAAGTAGATGTGAACCCTGATTACTTTCATGTGCACTGTGCTACAGAAGAGTGAAGAGAAGCCTGAACTATGCCTTCCTACGGTACTGGCACCCTTAACCTGCGTGTTCTTTGTGCTCAAGGTATATACAGTTATATATGGCTGAGAACTGTGGCAGGGAGAGAATGGTCATTGCAATGTTGTGAGGTGCTAGTATGTGCAACCAACCACTTCTCTCACCAGTAAGCCATTGCAAAAGTGCTCAGAGCTGTGACGGACCAACAGAGGAAAAGAACACAAGGCAATCTCCATGAATCTTCTTTTTCCTATTTTCCCTTGGTCTCTACTCCTCCCTCTGCCAAGACAAGTCTGAAGCCAAGAGCCTTCCGTAAGCAGTGGAACCATTAGAAATGTCTCCTGTTGAATGTACAATCTCACAAGATTATTCAACGGAGGAGTAAAATCACCACACACAAGTGGTAATTTAAAGGAGCTGCAGATTGACAGACACTGAAGAGGAAAGAAGAGAATGCTTGTCATGTTTTGAAAAGACAACTATGCACCTCCTTTTCATTACTTTTTATTACAGTGATCACAACTTCCTAATGAGTATCAGTTTCTGTCACAAAACTGTAGCACATAATCTCATACAATTTGGCACGATTGACAACACAACGGCCTCTCTGAGAAGAAAGGCTTTTCAGAGGAGTCAATTATGGGAAAAAAATAACAACCACCCAAGTAATCGAAACAGTGGATAATTTGACACTTCATTTTCTACATAAACATATTTTCTTGATAAGTCATTTACTGGTTGCAAAAATTCTAAAAGCAGAATATAAAAGTAAACAACAATCTGCTATGGAATACAGTATGGATTGTAAGTGACAAAATACCATATTCAGAATTAAAAACAACTGTCAAAGGCAGCTGGCAATTCGTGCCTTTTCTTCAAATTGTTCCCAGCCAACAGCTGCACAGTGTCCTCAGTTTGCTCTCCAGGACCCACAGCATTCTGAGTGTCTCACACACAGGGAAGACAACCAAGCGGTAGCTGAAGGTGGATGCACAACGGAAGGCTCAGAGGCTGGCACGTCCCCTTACAGTGAGCAGCCCTCTGCTCCACAGAAATCCCTGAGATGCCAGGAAGCCAACGTGCAGCCTTGCTTATTTAAAAATTAACTATAGGCACCTGATCTGGTCCCTAGTTGAAAGATGAGAAATTTAGATTAGATATTAGGAAGACTTTTTTTACTTTGAGGGTGATGAGGCACTGCACAGGTTGCCCAAGGGAGGCTGTGGCTGCCTCAACCCTGGCAGTGTTCAAAACCAGGTTGGATAAGGCCTCGCCTCGAGCAATCTGGTGGGAGGTGTACCTGCCCAGGGCAGGGAGAACTGGGACTAGATGATCTACAGACCTTCACCATCTATAACGCAATGAAATCCGAAAGCTTTCTCAGTCCTCCTCAGCCACTCTCATTTTCCCCACAGATTTAACTTTGACCAAGTGTAGCCTTTGTGAGGCAAAACTGATATTTGCCAGTGTGCTGGGAAGCTTTAGGCTGGTTTCCCAGTTCACTACTGCATTAGGAGATATCTGCCACCATCATCAAAGTGAGTTTTCAGCAGACCTGACCTTGTCTCAATCACTGTAGGTGTGTTCAACCAGGTTTTAAGGCAGTACTTAGAACAGTAATACTCCAAAAAACCTTGGCTCTCTGGTTGTCAGTGAGACCTATACAATTGCTCCACCATAAACTTCCTAAAGCTTCAGTGCCATCCTAAAGCATACATCACTGCCAGTCCTTGGGGATCCTCCAGCAAGGAACTGTATGCACAGCAATGTCTAGTCACCAAGGGTGAAATTAAAAATCCAATGGCAGCTTTAGCACTACATTTCTTTGCCTTTGCTGATTTGGTTACATTGCTTTATGCAATTTAATTTTTCTGCATGAAAAGTTACAGTCATTTTTAAGACATATAATAACAACACTTCAGTACCTAAAGGAACACATTTTATTTCAAACCCTTTAGAGCTGTGTATTATTTGCCAGAAATATTAAGCCTTACAGCTCTGTTTGTGAAAGAGGTATTAATTTTTACAGGTTTTCTACAGAATTTGTTCCTAAAGACTTCAGAACCTACGATAAACAGGCCAAGAATCACACTTTATGTCTTCATTAAACCATTTTTCATCGCTCAATAACTAGCTGACTGCAGGTAAGCCTCACAGAAAGCCTAATGCATGACATTAAAAGAACAGGGTGAGGTCACTTCGACATTTTATACAGTCCTCACAACTAATGAGGCAAAACAAACACAAAAGCCTACAATGTGCAGTGCACATACATTTGCTACTCACTCCATGAGTGAATCTGGCCACTTAAGCCTCCACTTACTCAGAGCATATCCACAAGTCCTCCCTTTCTGCAGACAGACTCACCACTGACCAGCCATGGTGAAACTCCACCAAACTTTACCTTCTCCTAACCTGCTGCAGGTACTGTTGATTTTGGCTATCCCTAAAACCACAAAGCAGTGTCAAGCATGGCTTTCATGCCATGGACATTAAGCAAACGGAAATATACATACATCACCATGCTGGACTTGAAGGTAAAAAGCATCATGGGAATTAAACCTTCTAGCTCAGTTACATCTGCAAAACGGATATTGATTCCTAGAAGAGCAATGGTCTCTGGAATCACATTAATGCACAGGTTTCATGATGTGAGAAAGAATAAGGAGGCAAGAAAGATGGTTCATGTCAGAATTAAGCTCTCAGACTGACCTCCTCTTTGGTCTGGCAATAATCTGCACTGAACAGCAGTTGTTCCACTGTAGACATGTGTGTCTAACACGGTCAGCTTTCCTAAGGGTTAAATCCTTTTTTGCTCTTGTAACCCTTCTTTTCTTGTAAACTACTGGCATAAATTATCACTCCAGTCTGCCAGGCAGCCACTGCCTCATTAGCTCTGCTAATCAAAGTATGCCTCAAGAAGATACTTCAAATTGTTAACTAGACAAAAGAGCAGTGAACAGACATGGATGCAAGGCTGAGAAACAATAGTCATTTCTAATAGTCTTGGATGAAATCTGGTCCTTCTTGGTCACAGAGGATTCATAGGGTTGGTTCATGTTGGTTTTGGGTTTGGTTTGTTTGTGGTTTGGGTTTTTTTAATTTGGTTTGGGTTTGGGGTTTTTTTGTTTAGTTTTTGTTTAGTAGAATCCAAAAGGGGAAAAAAGAAACAGAAAAAAAGCTTCAAATAATCACAAAAAGTTAAGACACACTGGCTGAAAAAAAAAAGTTGTTTCCAACATTTTCAAGTCAATTCATTTTTAGGGTGCAATCTAGGTAAGAAGTATTTCCAAAAATACACATCTTTTCTTTTTCCAGGATCTTCTCTCACAAACGTTTCTTAGCCAACTTTCCCCAATCTGTCTTTGTCAAATAAGGTCACACCTAAAAACTACATGCACACTAATTTAATTCTGGTTAACATAACTGACAGGAGCATTAAAATCAAGCTTTTTAAAGGAAGTAAGGCATAACATTTACAATAATGTAAGGATCAATAGGACAAAGGGGAAAAACTTTGAACTGACAGAAAGTAGGTTTAGATTAGAGATTAGGCAGAAATTCTTTCCTGTCAGTGTGATGAGGCACTGGAACAGGTTGCCCAGACAAGCTGTGGCTGTTCCAACCCTGCAAGTGGTCCAAGGCCAGGTTGGATGGGGCTTGGAGCAACTTGGTCCAATGAAAGGTGTCCCTGGCCATGGCAGGGGGGCTGGAACTAGGTGGTTTTTAAAGTCCCTTCCAATCTAAACCATTGTATGATTGGTGATCTTTTTAGAATCTTTGCAGAACCAAGATAGAGAAACTCATACAAGACATCAAGGACTACCTCAGCCATCAGGGTGCCTCAAAATTTAAGCAAAGGATGGAAAAGAACATCTTAAGGTAAAAGGTTAATTAAGTCTTCATGCAACTTTCACTAAGCCTAAAAATATGTCTCATTTTACAGATTTGCTTCAACAGTTCAACACTTGTCATATATATTTCCTTACTTAGCAAGTAGTTTTACTGATCTAAGTGGGTCTATTTAGGAAATAAACATTAAACAGGGAAGAAGGCTCCAGACTGCTGGTTGAAAAATCTCATTGCAATTTTGAGGTGCACAACTCCAAACAGGTTTCCCAAAGCCAAGACACACCACATTCTTCCACCCATCATTAATCTATTTCCCAAAATCCTGACTACAGTTTTCACAATGTGGACTGGTAAAGAGCCAAGCTCACCAGTTCCCTACAACTTCACATTGTAGGAATCAGATGTGGAAGCTTTTATTGCTACTGACCTGGAACAAGTCAATGTCAATACTGGAAAGGCCTCTCTGTCCCCAGATTTATTCAGCGCTGATTCCCCCACAGAAATCAGTGTTTTTAAACAAAACTAAAAGACAGGACCTATCATGCAAAATACATAAATCCTAACCGAATTCTTAACTTCTACAGAGATGCCATCTCTCATCTACTGCAGCTGCAGAATAGGAATTACATTACATTTCCATTTGGTCAAGTCTCTTTTCAAGTTACTTTTCCTGTAATCTGAGAACAACTGCATTTCTGAATAGGCATAATTATTGACAAAATATTGCTGTCAAATATACATTTAATATTCCTCTATGCAAATTTGCAATAAGATAGTGCTAAAAATTAAAATATACAGAGCCTAAGCAGGTATTCAGTAGCATTTTCCTACAGTAGAGTTACAGGATGCTTGGCAAAATTTAAACGTATTTGTTTACACCACTAAACTCTCAGTCTCAGGCATCATGACTGGCTTTCAGTGTTTGTCAAAACTGGGGTTTAGAGCTACACTTCAAAGCTCAAAGCATGAAGTATATGTTCTTACTGAATTAAAGCTAATGCCTAGACATTTGTGGTCACTGACTGGATGCTTAAAAAAACCTCCAAAATTCCAAGTGCCTGAATATACTGTCTTTTCTCTAGTGCTGGGGGGGACTGCAGTCAGCTACAGCATGCCTTAGTGTGCACAGCATTGCAGGAAAGACTTCCAGAGGTATTTGGTAAAGTCTACTGGCAGTGTGATGGAGGGAAGATCAAGAGAACCAAGCATAAGACCTGTTGGGTCAGAGATGACAGTCTGTACTACTCCAGAATGTGGAAACCTCAAAGAAGAAAAAAGTTATGAAGGATGGCACACTCCTGCAGGGCATCTGTGGGACTGACTGAGCAAAACGATGATTAGAAAAACTCAAGGCTGGGAAAAGGCCTCCCAGAGAAAATACAAAATAATGGTTTCAAACAAGACAGCTCATCCATTTTGGTGCTGTGAGCCAGCTGGCTGGCAACACCAGCTACATATTAAAACAGAATTTGCCATCAGTCTCCTGGATCCTCAGCCCACACAACTGTCATACCTCTCTTCCACACACACAGGAAAATTAAACAGCTAAGTTTCGGCACCTTCCTGTCATGCTCATTCTTCAATCCTGTTTTAAGCCATGGTAGAAAAGGCAGTGGGACATACAGTATAGTTCTGGGGTTGTCAGACAGGCACTATATGCTGGGTAAAAAAAGAACATTCTAAACTAGCAAACACATGCAGGGAATGGCCTCCTCTGGACTTCCATCTGGTGCTTCTGCAATTGTGGGACCAGTAGCATCTTATCGTCCCTTTCAGTGAAGTGCTAAGACGACTAATAAACACTTGTGCCACAAGAGCCATCATAATTACTGTGCACAGGCAAATGCTGTTTGAACTTGCTTGGGATGTTCACTGCAAGGGACACCAAGGCTTAGAACCAAATTCGAAAGTTCAGTTCCAAACAAGCAAAGGAGCAGCAACACCAATGCAGTAACCACAAGTTCTGAAGGCTGCAGCTCTGTTCAAAAAGGTTCCTTTGTAGCTGACCATCTTAATGTAGCCTGAAATACATCCTGCAGGTGGGTTTTTGTGTGAATAAAGAATCTTGAAAGAGAAATGAGATGTTCCATAAATTATTTCCAACCTAAAATAAATAAATAATTGCACACTAGAATAACAATCTTAGCTGCTTTTCTCACCTCCATCCTGAAACTTGCTCAGCCTTTCAAAGTATGATGATATAGGAACTTGAACAATATCTAGAATTGCCAGTAACGTCCGGGTCAGTCTGAGAAGCTCACTAAAACTATAAAAGCCAAAGTATATGAGGTTTCGAGCCAGATGTACCACCTAGAGAAAAAGAAATTAAAAATGAAGCAAGTATTGACAACCTTTGTGGTGTTTGGCTGTGCAGTACTGTGGCATTTCACACAGCAGCTTCCAGAGAGATTCAGATCTGGAACACATTCAAATTAGCCCACGTCTTCCCACTGACTTAAGGGGGCCTTGGACTTGGGCCAGTGGCATTATATGTTTGCCAGAATTAGACAAAACAATTGGTCAGTCAAATTACAGAAGACAGCAAGATCAAGATGAGATTTAGGAAGGCTTGAAAGGATACAATTGCATCTGCGAAAATATATAAGATTATTTAAAGAGGCAGAAGCTGTAGGGAAGATGGAAGTCAGAAGAATAAGATGATTGTGGTAAGTTTAAACAGAGGTGATTTCAGGTGATCAGAGACAGGAGAAACAAGGCTTGGGAGGTAGGTTGGAGGAAGAACTATAAAAGCTGTAAGCATTTCCCCTTTATTCAATCATATTTGAATCTAGAAAATTTAGGCCTATCTAAAGTTTCTGCCAGGAATTTCAAATAATATTTAAACCACAGTATTAGGTTATTCAGAGTGTTTCTTTCAGTCTCATATCTTACACAGAGAATAGTACTTCCTTATATTGAAAAATCTCTACATGCTAATTCGCTAATGTAGGAAGAAAGGATATAAGGCAATTCACCCCTCCATGTATCCCTTCTCCTGCCACTGAAATGCAATCACCTCAGGAGAAGGAAGAAAAAATACAGCTGTTTGACAGCAGATAATATTATTTTTCTGTAGTAACAGTCTTTACCAAGAACACTGGAGTAAGGAAGTGGTGCCTCTGTAGGATATTTTACACCAACATTTATACTGCAACTACATTTAATTTGACAAAACTAATGTCAACTTATCTGAAATGAGGAATACAGTAAGTAGGATGCAATAGCTGAGATGTACCTCAAATGTAAGTTTATTTTTCTCTTTGTCTCCAAAAGGAAAGGGCTGATTTACAACTTCTTTCAAGTACTCTTCTACGAATTCCATAGTTAGTGCAAACTTCGTCTTCATTTCATTCCTCGAAGAGTCTGTGAAGGAATCATACCTACAATGCAAGGCACAGAAAGAAGAAAAATTAAACACCTTTAATATCAGGATAAGCTGTCACTAAACGAAAAACAAACTAATCACGATGCCATGAAATTACTGTCAGTTCTCTGTAAGGAGAAGGGTAGAGGCCAGCTGAGTTGTCATAGATATACAAAGAGGATGCATAAACCTTCCCTCCAACAGTATCAGGAAGGGTTGCAGTGAGCAGGAGTAACAGAGACAGGAAAATACTATGGTTCTGGCAGATAGCACTCTTAAATCTCACTGTGGCAATTCAACAAGTCACTAAGTCTCAACTGTTCTCTCTACCCAGCAGCCAGTGTTACTATTTCAGCAAGGAAGACAGCAGATCAGGAAAGCAGCCTGGGACAGCTTCTTCCTTTGCACCACCATCGAGGACTGATTTTTCCTGTATGTCAAAACTGTCCTTCAGCTCACTAACAGAAGCAACACTGCCTGCTGCGCTACTGCGCTTCTTCCTCTTTGCTTCTTCAGCCAGATACTCCCTGGCTGGGTCTATCCCAGTGCTGCTGCTCCATCAAATCAATGAAGCCAGAGAGAGTTTCCACTCAGTCAATGAATCCTTCTCCCACACTTCAATTTAACACATGCTTACACACTTTAAGGCCAAAGTCTCCACCTAGTGAACTGTTTCTGGGCAGTAGCTGTATCTAACTGCAAATTCTGGGCTCCCAACTGTGGCTTTCAGTTGAGCTGGAGGTATAAAACTGAGTTCCAGCCTAGCAAACTTGTAATGTTAGACACAATCAGATTACTTCAAGTTCAGTTGATCTGAGGAAAGGCCATTCCATTTTTCCCCAGCTTGTTCCCTATAAGAACACAGTAAAAAACAGAATTTAAGTCTTCAATGAATAAAAGCTACTAAGTCTCCAAGAGTAAGAATAATTAAGAGTTCTGTGCTCTGCAACAAAATACCTTTTCACACATACATGTTCCATCTACATTAGAAATCTACAACTATTTTGTTCTGAGACTAACCCCTACAAAGTGCTTTTGCACTTTAGTTTGAAACGCTTTCAACTCACTCATGAATTGTGATCTTAGTAGGAATCTCAGTCCACAATCTGGCATATTTGACAGGTACCACAGATTCCTGAGGATCTCTGTCCACATGCATGTGTAGCATGAGACGACAAAACGAAGCGCGGAGGTCGTAAGGGAGGCTTTCATCAGACATACAGCGAAGGATCAAGTCTACTGAGAGCTGTGCAGAAATCTGGTTGATGGCAAGATATTGGCGGTCCAGGCACATTCTTGCAAAGAGGTTCAGTTGGTACCTTAAAAAAAGGTAATAATATATGGTATTCAAAAAAAATCAGTACCTCAGAATCTTATTTCACAAGCTTGTTGTGAGCCTTTCTGACATAAAGCCTAAAGATTAACAAGAGTGACTTTGCTAAGCAAGGGATCAACTTGCCATTAAAAATGCTAATGTCAGGATCCAGCCCCCATGAAAAATGGGCTCCCTCTGGAACTCAAAGGAAACGCTGTCAATGGAAGGCTGAAGCATTTAGGGTATTTGCTTTCCATCAGGGTAAGACACTGTTCTGTGGTCCCATTTCCCCTCTAATCCTCAAGACACTCACAGCACTTCCCCCTCAGAGCTTGCCTTACTTCCAAGGCAGCACAACCTAAAATTAAATACCAAAAAAATAACAGGTAAGAGGCAAAATGATAGATACAAAGAGCTGTCATGAGCAAGTGAAACTCAAGATACAGCTGGAAAAGACTAATGATGATTGTAATGAACAAAAATAGATGATGATGCTTCCTGCATGAGCAGGAAATTTTCCAGCAGGAAAAACTTGAAACAAACTTTTAATCTCAGTTTCTGGCATGGGATGGTTTCAACTGCTTTTATACTGGCAAATGAACTGGATAAGAACAGCATTGGCATCTTCAAAGAGTTTACATTTTCTTCCATTTGAATAGGTAGTTTTACCTGTAGTAGGTAAGAACTTCTAAATCAGCTTTCGTGCCCTCCTTCGCCTCCTGAGCCAGATGCCTGATGGCTTTGCCATGAGGCTCCTTGTTACTGTCAATCCAGTAAAGCCACACTTCCTCTTCATCCATGTCATCTGAGATGACTGGGCATTCCAAGAGATTGTCCATTTGTGTTGAAACCAGCCTGCAAACACAAACCATTCACAATGGAGCCACTAGCAAACTGCTACGAATATAATGACACAGCTGACAACAACAAGGTGGTATGTTCCAGTTGTGGATGCTCACTTGGTCTGAATGAGGATGTCAGCATTCCCTGGGCTCAGCATGAACTTGCAGATGAGTTCCTGAGTTACTGGTATTGCTGTGGTGTTAGACACACACAGGTCTGACAGATAATCCAAGAATCTGCAGTCAAAAAAAACCAGATGCAACAGAATATGAGACTTAAAATACCACTCAGCAGTACTGCAGTAGAAATTTCTAGCATCCAGCCCTGCAGGATGGATGGACTGCAGCCTTGAAGAACTGGAGACACAGCAGTTGCACAATGTAGTTATGCCACAAATTCTATGACATCCTTCACCACAAAATATGTGATGTGTCAATGAACACTGGGACCCTTCAGCACTGGGATGGAGCTCATCTCATGTGGTTTCTTCTTAGTACTGACCAAACCCAACACAGTTCAGCATGGGAGAGGCAATGAGATTAGAGTGAGGCAAAACAGCTGCAGACATATAGAAAATAATTGAAGCAGTGAAGCACCAAGCCTTGAGTAATATCCTAATTATTAAGAGAAAAATGGTATTTGCAATTACAGAGGAAAATATTTAGCCTTCAGTACATTAATTGCTTATATTTGTACTTTTAAATTTTACTACAGAAAATCCAATAAAAAAACCAGATAGATTTTCCATTAAAAAATTCCAAACATTTCCTTTATATTCTGACCTAAAGCTGATTAAAAAAAAATTCAGCTGCCTGAAGTTCAAGCCAGAATTTTTTGTTTGGAACAAAATTTGCTCTAGGACACGTTTACTGGGATATTCACTGCCCTAGGCCCTTTTCAGGTCTGATCTGGAATCAGAATCTGCAGGAAAACTGCTTAGTAAAATTGACATCTGTGTAATTTACACCAAGATTAGTCACAGGGGAACCAACACAAGTGGCAATTTCACAGAGGAGCAGCAGAGCTAGGAGAAATCAAACTTTCTGTTCATTTCTCTTTGCCCCAGTCTGAACTGTCACTAAATGCTCAAAATTGTCCTGTAAAGTATAAACCTTTTTTTCAGTAAGCTCTAGTTCCAGACTGCAGATATCTTCAAATCTCAAGAATTACAGGTAGCTCTGGTATTTCCTAGTATGACACTGCACATGTGGGTCTTTTGTCTGCCATGTCAAAACTGGAAGAAAGAGACATCAAAGCAATGAAACAGCAGCAGGTTCACAGCTACTACAAATGCAAAAGCCCATCAATACAGAAAAAGAATGTTACATAGACCACTTCAAACCTTGGCTCCCGATTTCTCCTGAGTAAATTCACAAATGTCTCTATTTCTTTAGCCGTGATGTGTTTCTCTAGCAGTTTTCTGTTGTTGTGCAACAAAGCTGTGATGGTATCTTCTGCCAGAATATCATAACCAATCTGGGACTGCATGATGCAGAAGTTCTTAGCAATATATTCCTGAAAAAAGGAAAATTCCCATGATGACCTGCTAAGCAGGAA
>NW_008681905.1:70663-72650 GCF_000695815.1 Acanthisitta chloris
ACCCAGCTCAAGTAGAAACCAAAATAACCCTCAAAGCTTTCCTCTCTGAACTGGCCTGAACAAAAGAACACCTGAATACTAATATGTGCCCCAAGAAACAATATTATGGATGACAAACTCTTCTTATTCTTTCATAAACCAAAGGAAATCATGAAAATATACATAAAATTCAAGAAATTACAACCAATTCTTTTTAAAAGGAGAAAACCAGAAAGGTTTTTATCATGTTTGAGAAGCTTTTTTTCCTGAGTCTTGCCTCCTCCCTCTCTCTCCCTTTAAGACAGAAATATTTCTGTAAAGCATTAGAAAGAAATGAAAGAAGCCACACATAGCAGTTCAAGCTTTTATCTCTAGTCCCTTTAGTCCATGTTCTGAAATACTTCTTGCACACACGGAGTCTCCAGCAGTGGGAAATCAGGCTGCCTGATATAATAACCTCTGGTCTGATTCACTGCCATCCCTCCACAAATATTTAAGCAATAGAAACAGACAGTTTTGCAGACTTCCCACTTTATAATGCAGACTCCAGGAACATATTTTCAATAACAGAAAGCTCATGAATGAGGCAGTGGACCCCAGTCTCAGTCTGCAGAAGTACAGGGTGAACTTCTAATATTCATTGCTGATCATTCAATTCATACACAGATGACTACAAAACTAAAACACTGATCCTCAGCATGACAATGACTGTTTTACTACTAACCTCCACAAAAACCCAGTCCCTTCACCATTACGACAGAATCCCACTTGTAAATGCACAGAGCAATGTCAAACCCAAGAGATACAATTATAGACATCAAGAGGAAAATTATCCTCGATACCACTGACCTGGTTCTTCCTGTAGTCCTGCTGGGAATGTCTGAGAACTCTGTAACATAATCTTAACATGTATTTGTAAGGAGCATATCTCTGGTCACCTAGGTCTTCAAGTCTCAGCATTGACCCTTCGCCCTTGTCCTTGAAAGGAGCTTTGAGGATGCCAAATATCTGTACAGGATCAGAATCATTGAGAATGAAAAACAAACCCAAAGTTTTGCTTAACTTACAAGAGTCAATGGCAATGTCCTCTGACAGAATCAACACAACAGCCCTGACTAAATACAAGTGGGGGCACAATCTGAGACATTACAGCCTTACACATTTCCATTTACCTCTACATTTCCCACCAACGTGACTGACACTGCTTTCTCTCTACTGCTCTCTCCATTTTAAAATATTTTTAGTTAAGTGCCAAGGACAAAACAGGAGGACAATATTGGCTGCTGTCTAATTCCATCCTTTTCCCCCTTTTTTTTTCTTCTATTTATTTCAATAGACTACTTATAGAGAAGATTAATTTTTATTTACTTGCAAGTTTGCCCTCATACAAACAAAGAGCTCCATAAGGGCATTAGAATTTTCCTTTATGGGGACCATTTGCAGGATTGAGACTGTGTTGCATGCTTGTTTCAAATTTTGTGAACAATATGTTGCCTTAAAAGTCATCAGAATCACATGAAACTAACAGCCATCAGACACAGCCCCTCATGCTCCACTCTGATTCAGGGACCAGAGCCTTGACTGAGTAGTATATCTATCCCATCCAACCAGACACAGACACAACATGGCATAAGCCAAGTTACCCCAAAATAATTTGGTCTCAAATCACTCTCTCCTACAATCTGTTTGTAAATACATTCAAGTTATTAACACAGTAGGACATACCTGAGCCAATATATTTTGTTCCCTCATTAATTTTTGTCGTTCTCGGTTTGGCTTGGTAACGATCACATCCAAAACTTCTTGCCCATTATTAGGCACATCAGCAACAAAGAAAATGAGATCCTCCAGTAACTTGGTTACAAACCTAGGATGAATACAGATCATTATTGTATACAGTCATTCAACACTGGGTAGGATTCATTAAGATTCATTTACCTGGTGCAATGCAACTTCCATCGCTGCAAAGTTAAGTTTGGCATATACATAAGAATTCCAAGCCTTGGTT